>NW_013665876.1:711937-738689 GCF_000517525.1 Limulus polyphemus | reverse complement strand
AGTGTAAGACTAGAGGGAAGGCAGCTAGTCATCACCACCCACCGCCAACTCTTGGGCTACTCTTTTACCAACGAATAGTGGGATTGGCCGTCACATTATAACGCCCCCACGGCTGAAAGGACGAGCATGTTTGGTGTGACGGGGATTCGAACCCGCGACCCTCAGATTGGTAGTCGAGTGCCGTAACCACCTGGCCATGCCGGGCCTACCATTAGATACCGAAAATGGTAATCTAAGGGTGTTGTCTCCAGATTGATAAACGTGACAAGCATGTATTTGACTGTCTGTAAGCCTTGTCAACAGGATCAAGTGCCTGAGTATGATACAAAGTAATCTAAATGTTTATTAGCCTCATTATCAGCCTCTACAAATAACTAACTGTGAAAGCTTACTTCCCATCCATGAGTATTTTCTTGGCTGCTCTAATGTGCACGATTCACCGATTCAATAGTATGACAAATTACATATTTGACATGAGATTTAATTCAGTTGCTAAAATAATTGGTTGCAGCGACAATAATTCAGATACAGAGATGTGACTTCAGGAGAGAGTTCATTAATGAACCAATAGATCCATAGTCCAGTACACTAACCAATGGAACACACTTGACATATTTCAAAGATGATCTATTTTAGGATGATAATAATACGTATCTCAAATAAAAATAAAGAACTTAGACACATTTTGGATATTTAGCCAACAAAAGTAGATTGAAAGGATAAACGTAAACTAAAATTATTCTTTTTTTTTCATGTGTTTGGCAAATGAAATAACTAAATCATGAATTTTATTTTAGTAGATATTTATTTAAGTTATGTATTCTTATATCCTGCTTTTTTGATTCAAAAATGATAAAGTGCATCATTAAAAATGAAATTTTGAATGTTGAAATGCACATAACTTATTCAAATCAAGTGTACAGTATGTGACAACAAAGTATTATGATAAATCACATCCTTATTTTTTGAATATTATTTTTAAGTTTAGCGTATTAGAACAACAAAATATTGTTAAGTAGATTGACAAATGTAACAGCGACGCCGTTGTGAAATTTGAAGTCCAGGATCACCGATAAATCTTTCTTATATTTCACTGTGTTTTTATTGATTTATTGTCGATAGCGGCGACTATTTTAATCAGCAGACTGAGCTCTGTAATATATTATATTTTTAGCCATTATTAGAAATAACAACTGAGAAAAAAAGTACGTAAAGAACCGTTTAACAGAATAGAGGCAGATACAATACTAGTGATTCACAAAAATGATGCCTTGTAAAATGGATCTAGAACCTACTCCGTACGCACTGTGGATATTGACTCCCTTGTGGTTCTTATGGGCAAGTTCTTCTACCTGCTCACCTTGAACCCATCAGCAGATACTTGGGTATCCTTTGGTACAGGTAATATCTTTATATATTTTTCATGACACTGCCACCTACCCTGCCCTGGACAAAGATAAATTCTTGGTTTTACCTCTCGTCCATAGTTTCACAGGCTGCGATAACACGTCAGATTTCTTTGTAAAGGGGAAGAAATCAGCATGGGAGGCCTAGAATTCGTACTTTGAGGCGACTAAGGCCTTCATGTATATAGCATTGAATCCGTACACCCAACCAGACATGGAATCTCAATGTCTCGAACTTCTGACACGCTTATAGTATTTTACATGACAAGACCAGCAACCTGGAATATATTAACGAGGCAAGAATGAAGTTATTGTGTTAAAGGATCAAGACCATAGAAAACATTTCGCCCAACCAGAACACTCTGTTTCAGACTCAGTGCATGTTACTTACCAGGATGGAGTCTGTACAAATAGCGTATTTTCCAAAAGTAGATACCCACAGCAAAGGGCTGAAGTTGGACTTGGAATAAAGACAATCTGTTTTCGCTTCCCTTTTGGACCTTCCTATCCATGGTCTTCAAAATCTGCAATGAACTGGTGATGTCTGGATATCAAATCAATGATAGATGTGGTGCCAAGTGTGGCTGCAAACAATGTACCTCATGTATATAACTTCTAACATTGTTTATATAATGAAACAACATAACGTTTAAGTTAGTTTCACAGTTTGTTAACTGTGTTGTTTTTAACTATTTACTTAAAAAGGCCCACAAAGAAGCATAGGTTTGCTTCATAAAAAATGAGAAAATTCGGGTTAAGTTCAGTGTCATGTAATCATACATAAAAGAAACAAATAATTAATTAGTACCTTTTAATTTAAAGTATATATGATCGGATATTATATTTCTAAATATAAGCAACATTTAAAAATGTTTCAAACAAATTAAAAAATTAAACAATGTAAAGCAAATATAAATTGTTTTCACATGAATATATGCTACACCATTAAAAGGATCTACATGACATGTTTGAATGAATAGTGTTGAAACTATAGCTCCCAAGTGCCACAACAGTATGTTTGCAGACTTATACCGCTAAAAATCGGGTTTCGATACCTGTGGTGGGCATATCACAGATAGCCGTTTGTGTAGCTTTTTTCTTACTAACAAACAACTTGAAACTATAATAAAGATTACTTAAAGTATAGTTTTGTACGGATGTCAAAAACTATTGCCTTTAAGATGATCTTTCTTTTCATTTAACAAAGTGATTATTTATGTTACACACACACACACACACAAAATCTTGTTCAGGAAATTAATTCAATGATAAAATAATTACATAATAGCTTTCTTTTACATCCTTAACTGTGTAAGGTTTTATTATGATGAAAAAGCAGGAAGTGTTCAAACAAAAACTTTTCAATAAGACAGGAACTAAACAGGTTGTCTACTTATTAATCATATAGTAGTAGACAGGTTGTCTACTTATTAATCATATAGTAGAAGGAATTGGCTCTCGAAACTGACGACCGTATTCTAATCAGAATGAAACTATTACAGCCTTCAAAACTTATAGATAACATACCATGTGATAACAGACGTTCTACTTTCTTCTTTACAATATTTACAGTTTGGAACGGGATTAGCTATTCTGTCAAGACAGTGGGTATAATTTTTACACTATTCAACAAACTTCATGCTAAATTATAGGTTTATTGCTTTACAAATGTGCTTCTTGGAGTTTTGAAACATCTGTGAACGTCCTATAAATGTTTTATATTTGGTGAAAGTTGCTCTCATACTCAACTGTTTCCAAATCTAAACCGGGGAAACTATACAATACATAAAAACCACTGTCACAGGTGATGAAGCCTACTGTTTCCTATTGTAGGCTAAGTCAGGTATATAATAATAATAAAACGCCACAACCTAAACTAACGTGATGTTAGATATATTATACGAAAAAAATCCACTGTCACAGAAACTTAAATCCACTGTTTCAAAACATAAAGTGGGACAGTTATATTCTACAAAAAAGCAGCTTCATATGATCTTAAACTCACTTTTCCAAAACCCAAATTAGAGCCAGTATATATATTATACGAAGAAACCACAGGAACAATAGATGAAATCCATTTTTGCAAACCTAAAATGGGCAAGTATTTAATATGGTAAAAACATACTACCACAGGAGGTGAAATTTATTGTTTCCAAACATAAACTGAAGCTTGTATATAATGCGAAAAAATCAAATTAGGGGAAGGTGGGGTAAGACGGCCACTTTAACTGTGAATGCGGTTTTCAACAATTAAAATTAGTGTCTTCTGAAATGAACCATTATATGTTAGAAATTTCATTTCTAGTTAAAACAAAATATTAGAGATAAACCTCTTTTAGATGTAGAAAAAATGTCGTGGGTTATGGGCCATTGTACCTATAAATTTAAATGAAACGGGCTCCCAAGAAGAGGTAAAATGACCCCATCTAATTCATAGCAACTGCAATTTAAATATTGTATTTAACAACTACATTTAAGTCACTTACAACATCTTTATACGCTCATCCTAGGGATCTGGAAGACCGTGCATCATGTGGAAATAGACATTTCCTAAGAAATTGTGTTTATTTTAGGATATATTCGGCTATCTGTAATTTCTCATTGTTTGAAATCAACAAAGTGTAATACCCTGAAATATGTACTTTGTAATTATCAAATCTTCAAAGTGCTTACCTTATCTCACAAGCTGTTAAAAAACTTAATGCACGGTTTGATCATTCACATTCGACCCGTTTACCAGTGTGTTTATGCACGAGGTACAGTCACATGAGTAATAATTTAATATAATTCACGGTAGATGGCAGCACGTCATAACTATATTATAGATAGTAGTGACTGGTTTACCGAAAAGGACCGTCTTACTTTACTTTACCCTCCTACCACAAGAGGTGAACTTTAATTTCGTTATTCGACTAAACAACTAGATTCAATATCAAAGAAACAACATGCAAAGGTTCTCAATTATTACATCTCGTAGATATCATAAGTTACGAAATAGTTATAATTATCATAAAGACTAGTTGTAAAACAGCAGAAATTCCAATGCAACCTATCATAGATATTCTGTAGTAATATCATTATTTCCTGAAAGATACTTCAAAAGAACTTCAATGCACGTAATAAACAAATTTAACTTAATAAAATAATTAACACTAAATAAACTATTCTAATAAAGCAACTAAATAACAACTAAACTTTAAATAAATATTTTGCTTGTAAAAACTGAAATTCCCTCCTGATCTCTCAATTAAATTTAAATCTTTAACACGACTCTACAACTGTGTCACATCTTAACTAGATCATATATTTATAGCAAAAGTATACAGTAAAACCTTCATGTTAAGAAGTTCTGAAATCAAACATTAAAGTCCCTTATCATCCGCTACTATATACTATATAATTCAACAGTTAGAGCCATCCATTGCTACATACAACCTTTCTAGCTTCTCAGGCTAATACGATGATATGTAATTCAACCATTAGAACTCCTTAATATCCCTTACTATATGGAGCCTTATCAGCCTGTCAGGCAAATACATTGGTCTGCTATTCAATCTAATGAGACTAGTTGAATGCCCGTCATATGGTGATTAACTTTCAGAAGAAAATTAAAACTAAGTAAAAGTTTTAGGAACATGTTTTCTAAAAGTTAATTATATTATAACAACAATATTTCCATGGTGTAGTGGATTCTTTTTTCTATAGAATTAAGATGTTCTACGAAGGCTGGAAAGTTTTTATGACCGTGGGACCGGATAACGAAGGTGTCGTCAACGTAACGTCAATAGAAACTTGGTTTTATGTGTGTGGATTAGAGGGCTCTTCCTTCACAATCTTCCATAACATTCCCTCTAGAATCCACCAGAATACTATAGAGACCGACAACACCATACACACAATGACCTGAAGACAAAAGGCGGAAGACTTTCGAAACGTCGTCCTCTATACTTATGTTTCTATGACAGGCAAATTTCACCATGAATACTCTGCGTAAACAATCTATCAAAAAATGCTTATAAACTTTTTGACTACATTTTTCAAAATCCATTACCTAAGGTAAAAAAAAACCCATCAATAATAATGTATTGTAGCACTATATATTGGATTGAAAAGCTATTTAAGTTGTATTTGACACATACAGTCCTTTGTGTTTATTATGTGTTACCGAATATTCAAACAGATTGTTGTAGATTATATTAATAAATATATAAAGAATATAAACATAATAATTTAAAAAAATTAAAATCCGGACTCCACTGATATTTGAACGCAAGGATTCCACATAATAATCCGACACTATAATCACTGTGACAAACACTCTTTGTAATTGAATGTTAGCAAATAATTCAAATCCCTAATGTAAACTATCGTGTTATTGCCGTTTTTCCTAATATTGTAATATCTTTCTTTAACCATGACGAGTTAATAATCTATAAAAAAGTCACTACTCAGCTAGGATTTTAACTAGAGACTTCTGCTTGATACAAAATACTCAATAGGATAATTAAGAGTGTTCTAAATATAAGATAAGTCGTGCTGATGGTTTATTAACTTCGGTTTCAGGTACCTAAATGTCCAGTGTTCTTATTCATCAAACTTAAATAAGTAAAATAATGTAGTACAGATAATAGAAATATTATGTCCCAGGACAGTTCAAAATTACACTCGTTAGTTGCGAATAATGTTTAGCTCTGTCTCATTTACAGTAATTGGGATGGGTTTAACATTACGTTAATATAAATTTGTCTGGTTTCAGTACCCCAGGGTTTTAAAGGAATTCAAGATATTGCGTATTTGGAAGTTATAACTTTTTAACTATTTTTTCTTCCCTAACAAATCATTAAATATTTATTTAAAAACAAAATCTTATTAATCCGCAAATGTCAATATAACCCAGAAATTCCCCATTGCTTAACGATATTTGGATCAAGAAATATAAAGAAAGTTTAATTATCTGCTTATACATAATATATATTTGCTGTACTAGATGGCAGCAGCATCAGAATAAATTTATGCTACATCAAAATTTTAAAAGTTTTGGAATGTTCTTAACGCACCAAACACATATTACTTAAAACCAAATGACAAAGAAAATTGATACATATCTGTAAAAGTTGTCGTTTTGACTAAAGAACAATCTTTCCTTGTTCTGTTTTTGAACTGAAAACTGATCACGAAACTACAAAAGTATAACAACCGATGTAAACAAGTTAAAAGTGTTTTGTATAACTTCGTTTAATTCTTCGTCTAAAAACTTGCAATGTTGCCTAAATATAGCAAAGTTGATTTAACTAAGAATGTATCTATATCAAATATTCGCTAACTAGTTTTTAACATACATAAACATATATTGACAAAACTTCTAGCTTTTTTATGGCCAACTGAAGCTTATTTTAAAAGCTTTGCTTATTTGACGTGTAAAATGTGTGTTTCTGAGGGAAACATTGTTTACCGAAACACTGGTATGTTTCCATTTACTTTCCCACTATCTATACCAAAATGAAATGCATAAATATATACATGCGTGAATGAAATGCTCAGATACAGAATGAAAATGTTTGAACATGTAGATATAGCTACTTTAAACGTGTTGTAATAAATAGCAGAATAGTCGTCTTTCAAGCTTGAAGAATATTTTTGAAAGTAATCATTCAATAAATATTACTTGTTTCTCGTTTTCTAATAACAAACGCTGTTGGTGGATTGATTGATTTAAATAGTAATACGTTCCCACGTACACGTGGTAAAAAATCAATGAAAAGGAGTTTACTTATACGATTCAGTGAGACGTACGTGAACTGAGGTGGAATAACTTACAATAAATAAGCACGCAAATGTAGATATATAGAATAAGACGCCTTGGTACAGGAATAAACTTACTCTTAATTTAGTACATCAAGGCGTAATTATCTGCTTTTATGTAATATAGTTACATTACTAGATGGCGCTAGTACCAGAATATAGTTATGAATAGTATGGTTGGTACATCTAGGCGTAATCAGAAGAAAATTAATCGATAACACTAAATATTAAAACATTTAATATTCTTTGAGACATTTAAAAGTTTTGGGAGAAAAGTAGTAATAATTACTGGTATATTGAAAAATTCCAGGCTATAGGAGGATGAGGAGGATATTTTATATTTATATTATTCATCACGAGCTTTCAGACACAGATATTACAGTCCTTCTTAAAAACGATGTTCATACTGAGAAAGACAGCAGTAAATCCTAAAACTCAGAATATAAAAAATAAAAATATCTATTAATATCTCAATATAATCCAATATAACATAAGAGATACTTAATTATCTGCTTTTATGTAATATAGTTACATTACTAGATGGCGCTAGTACCAGAATATAGTTATGCCACATCAGATCGATTCTTAATGCACTATGTATTTTTAGACGCTGTGTTAGTTACTATTTACGGAACGTTGTTTTTGTGATTTTACATCTTTATACAAAATTCCAATGAGTTTTGACAAATAATAAACCAGACGTCGCTCAACATTCTGTTAAAATGGTGTGTTCTTGTGAACAGTCATGAAAGTTTTAATTAGTTTGTTAGTTAGTTTCTTTAGCATAAATCTGATTTTAACGTTATAAGCTCTTAAGTTTACTGTTACTGTTGATAAGCTGAGATCCTACTTATAAAAGCGAGGTTTTGTTATATCGTCATAAGCAAAGTATAATATTTAAATTTTATTATAAATGTGTAAAATAATTTCCTTAGATACGTTGTAATAAAAGGTAACCATAATTTATTTAAGAAAGCACTAATTCACTTACTTAATTAAAAATTTACCATATAAGTAGTGATAAATACAGGATCTATAAGACAATGCAGAAAACCTTGAATTATCATATTCACCTAAAACCATTCAAATAAATCAAGAACAAACCGTGTGTATTGATTGAAAAAAAAATATGTTTAAGATTCGAAAGTTATGAGTAGTTCCGAAAAATATTCAGCTTAATCGAAACCATAAAAGAAAACAGGAGCAATTCTATAATCAGCTGCACAGCGCCCTCTAATGATATGAAACAGTACCAGACATTTAAAGAATATTTTATATGCACTGAAGTTGTTCATAAATTCTCAAGGTATTATCAAAGTATTATTATTATTATTATAAGTGAAAAAGTTGTCAGTTTATTAGCTTCTAAGCATTTCTATTAGGAGGTATAAAAGTAAAAAGTGCAAATATCAACTATTAACTAACTAGACCCTGAAATATTAAAAAAATAATTATATTCAAAATAATTAAAAAAGGTTAGACTGTTTTCATTCCGAAACCTCAAACTCGTGGTTAATAATATAGCTGGTACATTGCTTCAAAGAGTTTTAGAAATTAAATATAAATTAAAATATATTAACGAGAACTAAATGCAGACGTATCTCGTAGGGTATAATCAGAAAAGAAAAAAAATCAAATCATCGAGAAACTGCATTGTAATTATGTTCATAATTCTTGACATAAACATAAACACAGCACACGTTTCATATCTTGTCTATGGCTCATAAACTTTAATAGTTACATATTTATAGCTTGTAACGCGCGCGCGCACACACACACACACATGTATTTTTTACACCTAGGCTAGGTTAACAACAACAACAAAAAAAACTGTAACATTCGTCTTCACATATGTATCCAAAAAATTTATAAACACGATTTCAAAACTTTTTTTCCTTACTGTGATTGTTGCACGCAAAAACAAAACATACTTTGTTACATTTTTATTCTTAAAAACTGAAAACAGAAATATTTTTTGTCTTAGTGGTACTGAACTTTTATATTTCGTAAAACAGAATAGAATTATTGTAAAATTAAGGATAAAAAACGAGCTCAATGTAGGGGTATCGAATACACCGTACAACCAACAGCATTGGCCCAGTCATAAAATTAATTGTTGCAAGGTAATTATTAAGATAATTTGAAGAATGACGTTACACGAATGCCGTATATTACTCCATGTGACTTGTTTGTAAGTTGTTAAGAGCGAAGCTATATAATGGTCTATCTTTACTCTGCCCACCACAGGTATCAAAACTCAGTTTTTAGCGTTATAAGACCACAGACTTACCGCTGGATCAACAGGGGTATTCTATGCAATCCTTCTCAAATCAGGTAATTGTAAGCAATATGTAAATACAGAGACCTTTGAACTCCCAATTGAGTTTATGTTTCAGAAACTCAAACGAATAATGACTGATTGGAATATAGTGTATTTAAATATATATATATATATTTACCAAGTCCACAGTTCGTTTACCGAATATGTTTTTTTTTTCATTACAAACAAGATTTACCGAAACATTTTCTGAAATTCTTAGTATTACATTTATTGAAATAATAGCAGTGTTGCCTTCGGCATGGGATACGTAACTTGTACATTTAAAAGTGGATTGGAAATCCCCTCCGTCCCTCAGATTCTAGCCGAAATATGCAGCTGAATATGCTTCGCACCTTCAGCTGTAAAGTCACAGTTCTGACATTTAATTCCTCTAATCCCCTAATAGTAACTATGTAGATGGAAGATGTACTGTATTTATGACAAAGCTACTAAGGCTATCTGCCGCCGTTGTGTTTTTGAATTACTGACCAGAAGGAAGGTAGCTGGTCAACAGCACCCTACCATCCGCCATTCACGCTAAGAGAATGACCGTCGTTTTTATAACCCATCAATAGCTTAAAGTGCAGAAAATATTTATGATATACACAGATTCGAACCCGGTTGCCACCTCCGAAATCATGAGATTTTTTTTTATAACACTTATTCAAAATGAGAGATAAACCAAATACATAATTATTTACAAAACATACAAACAGTCAA
Organism: Limulus polyphemus; assembly: GCF_000517525.1. NCBI lineage: Eukaryota > Metazoa > Arthropoda > Merostomata > Xiphosura > Limulidae > Limulus > Limulus polyphemus. The sequence goes on along the minus strand of NW_013665876.1, from coordinate 728,441 downwards.
CTTTTTCATATTACAGAAACATCACAGTGTAATACTATGAGTAACCTACATTGAATTAAGGTAATTTAATGTGTGGCTTGTCTTCTTGCTGTTCAGCCACACCAACTTCAACATACTGTTGTGTAAATGTCTATATTTGGTCCTTATACTTAAATCTCAATCAATCAAAACAAATCTTATTCTTAAGTTTAGCTCTATAATAGGCAAGCAGATTAGGTTTAGCTTTACCATTTCTGATTAATGTTCTGGATGTAAACACAACATATTTGACCAGTGAAATGGCATAAACATAATCGGTTGTAATGATTTTTCTATGTTGAAACACCCAGAAACCATGGTTAAATTAAATTCTGTAATACAAACAGAACTCTTTGTAAGGAATTCAATCAAACGCCCAACATAATTCCAAACATTCAAAGTAAAGTAAATATGTTCAATTGTTTCTCCAAATTTACCACAAAGACAACAGATGTCATTATCCATTATATTCATAGTTTGGGACTGGTATTAGTCATCACTGACTTGTATAGTAACAGATAATATACATCAGCCATTATATTTACTTTATACTTTGAATATAAAGTCCGCCACATATATCGCCACTGTGGAGCAGCAACGGAATTGAAAAGAGGATCCCAACCAATTTTCACTCTATTATTACTCAGTTGATTTTGAAGGGATTTATAAATACCTTTAACCAAAATCAAGAGCTCTACTACAGGACTAAGGTTTGCTACTGTTACCCCCTCTAGTTGAGGATCTAAATAAAAGATGCGATGTGTAAACCCGGTGCTTATACAGTTATAGCCCACGTGTCGCATACGGATTCTCTCACGTTGTAAATACCGAATATCATACAGGGGGAAAATAATACAACTAATAAAATATTGAAATAAAATTTTATACGACTATTTTTGCTTCTTGTGATTTTTCAGGTCATAATGTTATACCATTTGTATAACATAAAAGAGACAGAAAGTGCATAGTAAGATATATATATATATATAGTTACACAAAATAACAATCAATATATTATGATCAAGCTCAGTTACTATCAATAATACGTTTTAACTGTTGCAAGAAAAGCAAAAAACAAATACATCTTACATAAAATTATGCTAATCAGTGGTTCAGTGGTCAGTCTGAGGGCTTATAACGCTAAAATCAAGTTCTGATACCCGCGATGGACACAGCACAAATAGCCCATTGTGTTGCTTTGTCAATTTCTACATTTTATTTATCACTATGGAGTTAGTCCTCCATGACCACATAATACAGCATTAATATGACATAGAATTGATGAAACAAGGTGTTTTACAACGACCAATAATATGTTTCAACATTCGTCGATCAAAGCTTCTAATTGTTGTAGTGATGTTGACTGTGTAAATCTGCTTTACAACTTAGTTTCAAAAACTGATCACAGAGGCCCTCACTCTTCCTCATGCTTTTTCAACCAATCTTTAACAATTTTAGTAGTTTGAACTGGTGCCTCGTCTTCCTGAAATAAACAAGCTTCGTTTTGGAAATGGAATATAGGACGAACTTGGTTTACGGTAAGGTTTCAGTAATCTACTACTGTCATTTTACCTTTCAGTGAGATCACAAGTCCTACACTATTCCATCAAAATATCTGCCAATACCATCACAGAGTCCCCATTGTGTTTAAATGATAACATAAGACATTCAGGGTTGTAACCTTCTATTGATTTTCACCACAGGGAAACACGCCTATTTGGTGTGAAACTAGTAAATGATGATTTATCTGATAAAATCATTCTTCTATGGAACTTCAGTTCAATTCTTGCGCTGTTGGCAACATTTTTCTTGGGCTTTTACATTTTTTATATTATTAGAAGTTTCTGAATGGCAGAACAATCATATTAACACAGTTTGTATAGTTCCTCTTCTGTGGGTACTTTTACGTTGTAATATTTTGTTTTCGTTTCAACATTCGTCTGTCACGATTTGTAAATTTAGATTTTCGACCACAATTATGTTTAAATGATGTGGTCTGATTTTTCCATATCAATGCTGACATCACTTCTGATACTGTTCTTTGTCACTTCTGATACTGTTCTTTGGGATGCACTAATTATTTAGGTTTTCTTGTCACTGAAAATCCAGCTAAACCATTCTTATTTGGAAATCTGAGAGATCCTTTTCGATTGTCTTTTTAGAACCTTTACTGAAGAAAAATATAATGTATTACTTATATACAGAGATATTCAATGATATGGAATTACTGAATCCTCAGTTATTTACCATTTGTCAATAGTTTCCATTTTTAAAGTCGCCAAAGATCGGAGTTAAGCAGGTGAGGTGTTTCAATTATTTTATCGAACTCCTTATTCCAGCAGCACTAATGCAATTAAAACAATATACAGGCTTGGGTGTATGTTAGAAGACATGTATTCGATCTGTTTATTAATAACTTGTTGTTAGATTAAGCTGAGGCAATTGGTATTGAAACAGTAGTGTTGTAATAGTAAATAATAAAAGCTTGCATAGCAATGATAGATATATTTTTCTAGATGTTGAATAGCATTAAAAGCATTACTTGTTAAAATATTTATATGCTGTAGGACAACATGCCGTCGTTATCTTTAATACTTTCAACTTATATTAACCAACTGTAAACTTAACTTTTCACCAAGCACTTTAATCTGATGCAAGAGAACACATTCAATAACGTGACACTCAGTTATAAAGTGTTATCCAGTTACTGTACAATAACTTGTTACGCGCTGATCCCGTGATGTTTGATGACGTACAGTATGTGTGCAACAGATGAAACGTTAATTAATTTGTGCTCAGTTCACCTTTAAGCCTCCTCTTCTTGAGTTTTCGAGCAAAAACAAAAGAAATGTTAAACTTTATAGCGATAATTATCAAGAACCCTTATTTAAGGTTTTAAAATATGCCGCTGTTCTTCAGTAAAGCTCAACTCTACTTATTGTAGGCCTAACAATAAGCTTTAAAAATAATAAAAATATGCTTTAATAGCTGCCATAAAAAGTATTCATTTTTTGATATTCTAATTACTTATTACATATATTCGGAAAATATTATGTGTCATAATACTAATTCTAATTGATTACACTAAAACTGTAAGGCATTTTTTAGTACTTGTAATACCGTTTTAAATGCTCGTTCAAACCCAAAGTAGTGATTGTTTTGAATAGCAATCGTGAAAGAATACATCAAATAACGATTAATGCTAGAACATACATTAAAAAGATTCAATATATAAATGTACAAATCCAAAAAAGGAGAGACACCATATGTTATTTGCAAGTACGATGTTTTAAATTACTTATTAGAGCCACATACTTAGATTTATTCTCAAGGGAAATGAAGCAACTTGCAGAGTTTTCTCTGTGTAAAAGCTGTAAATATGAAAATTAACTTTTGATTCGATTCATTGAAAATTATTCATATCAAAACAAAAGACACACCTTTTTATAAAGAAAACTAAAAACATCTTCATATCAGTTTAAAGGGATCCAAAATTTGCCCTTATAATCAGTACATTGTATAAGCGAGATGCACCATTTTAATAGCTAAAAAGCCCATCTTTTGAACATTAAAGACAAGATCAAGACATATCTCTCCTTTTCTAGTATTGAATATATCAAACAACACAGACAAAACTGAAAAGCGTATAATTTTACATGTACACTGCCACCCATTGTTCACTGACCTTGCAAATGTCCATGGGTTGACAATCCATAAATTTTAATGTAACATAAACTTGTACTTAATAGATATGTTATTAAGTTCATATATATGCTGAATTTGGATAGTTTCTTTGCTTGTTTGTTGTGAAGAGCAAAACTATAAAATGGGCTATCTGTGCTCTGCCGACCACGGTTATTGAAATCCGATTTTTAACGTTATAACTCCACTCACTAACTTACCGCTGAGTCACCGAGGGGCAAACTTGGTAAGATACAAAAAAATCAGAAAAGTTTATTGGCTTGATATCGTACTTAATTCCGTTCTTACATAGTTCATGTTTCTTTTCATTCATTCTAGTAAAAAAAAAGGTTCAAGTGCGATGCTCTAACCTCCTTTTTTATCTCGAAAGTGATTTTCTTGTTTAGAAAAAAAGTAAACCACGTAAAAAAAATATGTCTTTGATATATATTGCAAATTAAGATACCATAAAACTATCTTGGATACAGTTGGTAACTTGAATTTTACTGAAATTAATTCCTGAAATTCAAATATTGAAAAACGTTGATTTCTGAAGAGCAGTCGAAACAACGTCTACATCCAAAAAAAAAAGAAAGAAAAAGTGTTGATGTAAATTCGGATTCACAAACACAGAAGCCTGGCATGGCCTGGTGGTTAAGGCGCTCAACTCGCAACCTGCAGCTCGCGGGTTAGAATCCTCGTCTCTTAACATGCTCGTCCTTTCAGCCGTGAAGGCGTTATTATGTGACGGTCAGTCTCACTATTCGTTAATAAAAGAGTAACCAAAGTGATAGAGGTGCGTAGTGTTGGCTAACTGTCTTCCCTATAATATATCACTGCTAAGTTAGGGACAGCTAGCGCAGATAACCCTCGAGTAGCTTTATGCGAAATTTGAAAGACAAGCAAACAAGCACAGACGTGTGCGAATTATAACAAGTATTTGTTGCAGCGATACAAATTCTCAATATTTTTTGTATTGTCTAACAAAGCAAATGACAGGTGGTTTTCAATTCAAAATTTTCTTTAGTTACATAGGTTGTACTTCTATGAAGACACATACTTATGCCAAGTTCCTGGTTGAACCGATCATGACTTGTACGCGGTAGAAAGGAATCGTTATTCGTTTGTGGTAGTTTTTGAATTATTCTTTTTATGCAATTCTTTACTTTTAATTTCTGTTATGGAATTCTCTACTTTACTCATATTATTGCGTGTATGTTTATTGTATAAAATACAGCACATTAGAACTCTGTTTTGATAGCCTACAATGATTGAGTTGTTTATTAACTTGAACTTGCATTGTAGTCATTCAAAACACCACAATATTGTTCAACAGGTGGAATCGATTTTATGTGATTTGGACGTTTACGTATAGACAAGATAGTTATCAGACAAAGTTTTTTACATAGTATGTGATTTGGACGTTTACGTATAGACAAGATAGTTATCAGACAAAGTTTTTTACATAGTATGTGATTTGGACGTATACGTATAGACAAGATAGTTATCAGACAAAGTTTTTTACATAGTATGTGATTTGGACGTATACGTATAGAAAAGATAGTTGTCACACAAAGTTTTTTACATAGTATGTGATTTGGACGTATACGTATAGAAAAGATAGTTGTCACACAAAGTTTTTTACATAGTATGTGATTTGGACGTATACGTATAGACAAGATAGTTGTCACACAAAGTTTTATACATAGTATGTAATTTGGACGTATACGTCTAGACAAGATAGTTATCAGACAAGTTTTTTTTTACGTAGTATGTGATTTGGACGTATACGTATAGACAAGATAGTTATCAGACAGAATTTCCTCTCTGTTACTTATGCTAAAGAGCTGATAATTATAAACACTATTAAAACAATTTTTTTCAATAAAACACATTAAACTAATTTGCTATAATTTAGCGCATAACTTCATTCTGTAACTTATAAATCATAGTAACTATCATAGAAACCTCTGGTTTTCTATCAAAGGTACATATGCTATAAAAAATATTAAGTAATAATAGTTATCATTAAACCTACAAGTAAAGCCTATTTTAATAATTCTTAATAATCATCTCTGGTCTATATATACATATCGCCAAATCTGGCAAACAATTTACTTTGTACATAAAAGGCACAATTAGTCTTCTCTAGAACGTTCTATCTATGAAATAACAAATTAACATTTGATGTCCATAAACTCAAACAACCGTCCGTTGAACAGGAAATGAAAATAAAAACTTCATTCACTGGTGTTGATAAATGGGCAACTCAAAAGACACATAAGACCATAAGTGTTAAATATATACTGATCCAGATCACAAGTTGTATGTACACATTTGATCACGACTCTCCAAGCTGTGTCTTGCGAGTGTCCAATTTTGGCTATCGTTTCTGAAGACAGCTACATTAATTCGAACCTCTTTCAAAAAGGGAAGCATTCCACTAAACTATATTCTAATGTAAAGATAAAACTCGAAAATTACGAAATATTTTTAAAAAGAACACAATAGAACAAGGTAGTATAATACGCTTTCCTAAATAGTCGTCGGTGAGTGGATTCTTGAAGCTCGCAAATACCTGTACTTATATTCTTCACAGTTTTTGCGACTACCAAATGCTATCTATCATAACACTACTTATATTTCAAACAAACAAAACGCTCTAAACAAGCAGATAACAGTTTTATATTTAGGGCATGGCCATACTCATCATTTGGTTTGACAGCATATGTTAGATTTCTACTTGTTTTTTGTTTGCAGCACAATATTAGATCTTTTATCCATTCGTCCTTGAAACTTTTACACGTATTTCAAATATATCTTATTGTTTGGGGCTTCCTTCATTCATAAATTTATTTCTTTTCGAGTTTTGTTGTAGCAAATATGTTAAATGTTATTGATCGAGTGGTAAAGTAAACATAGAATGAATGTTAGATTTCACCATGTCGGCGTTTTTTGTTAGAATTGTTTCATTAGCTAACTGATATTGGAAACTACGAAGTTTTGCTTTACACAAATGACAGTTTACGATAGCAGTGTTTGACATATACTTCAAATTAACCCAACGCTTTAAATATTTGACTATAACTACTTCACAAACGCTTTAAAAGGGAAAGAATCAATGATTAATATGTCGTTTTATTTGACTAAAAGATAAGGGAATCGTTCTTAACCAGTCACAAAATGACAAGTGTGTAGAAATGTATACACAAGTACACGTACCCCTCTGGTGATTCACAAACTGAATACTTCACCGTTATGTGTTTGAGTTTGTAAAATAAGCACAAAGTAAATTACTGTAATGTAGGCCGATATGTCTTTACGACATAGAAACGTCTAAACGTTTCTCAAAATACAAAGATACTTATACCTTTATATATATTATGGACATATGTGTGCGCATGTGTTCTTGACAGTGCTTGTCTCTCTATACACATTTATTTATGAAAGCTGCTAAGCAGGGATTAAAGAAACTTGTGTATATATCTACGAAAGGGTATTGGGTCGGTAAGTACAGAGAGATAGATACATAAATATATATAACTCTGGCGTCTGTATTTGGCGGGAATGATTAAAATAACATAAACTTGTGGGTTTTACATACTTGTTTAGACTCTTGGTAGGGGTGGGGTAAAATATGAGAGGAAATTGAATAACTTCTGATAGTGTCTTGGCAGTAAGTTGTTTTGTTCTATCATTTTACATTGAAATTTATGAATATTTCAACTTATATACACTTTCAAGTTGCATGACATTAATATTTCTGCACATCAAGCCTTCATATTGAAAGACTGCATAGCGCTGGACACTAAAAATAAAAGAGCAAAACGAAAATGAAACCTACCACACAACCCACAGTTAACATTTCTATGTCTGTTTACAGAACTTGTACGGGGTTGTTTTAGAGATTTCAAGCAAAACTACGAATAGCCGTCTCTAATGTTTAACTGATAGACAAGAGGTGAGGCAACTGGCTAACTGCACCCACCGCTAATTTTTGTCTGACTGAACAGTTGAATTTTACCGACACTATTATAGCACACCCATGGCCCCAAAGTGCCGAGCATGTTTTTGCTGCAACCTTGGATTTACAATTTGGGTACGCTAACCATGAGACTATACACTCTACAAAACTGTATTTGGACTGAATTGAAACTAATAGAAATATTCTTGTTTCATGAAATACTTTTCCAACTTGCTCGCATTCAAATGGCATTTTGTTTACTAAATTTATTCATTCTTTAACAAACACAGAATCTTCATGATCACTAAACTTCTATTATAAATGTAATTTACTAATACTCTTGGAAATATAAGTTCCAGAGTTATACCTTACCACACACGAAAAACAGTGAGGACCCTGAATTACATTATTATTCAATATGTAAAAAACATTTTCAAAAAAAACAATACATAAGCGCTTAACACAAGGTCATACTCCATTCATTTTGAGGTGATATATACACTATATGATAAATACTAGCTTTTGTTGGATAAAAACCCTCTTATTATAACCAACTAAGAATTGCGGATTCAATTCATCTCAGGTTGATCTACTATAAAGAATCAAATTAAGAAACTTTGTACATCTCTAGTTGTAGGGAACACCATGGTGTGAATTTTATATACCGTTTCAAAATGAGATGTTGTATCAGGTTTTCTAGTTAGGCATAACTTTCGCAATTTCTTCACTACGTGATGAAGTAGTTTGTAATACGGAAAACATTGTTTATCTGTTTATAACTTTCGCGATTTCTTCAATACGTGATGAAGTAGATTGTAATACGGAAAACATTGTTTATCTGTTTATAACTTTCGCGATTTCTTCAATACGTGATGAAGTAGATTGTAATACGGAAAACATTGTTTATCTGTTTATAATTTTTGCGATTTCTTCAATACGTGATGAAGTAGATTGTAATACGGAAAACATTGCTTATCTGTTTATAACTTTCGCGATTTCTTCACTACGTGGTGAAATAGATTGTAATACGGATGTGTTACCTAAACTTTAAACTCTTGTGTACGGTCTGAGCTGTCCTTATGATCCGTATGAACTGTATCTACAGCTAAAGGGAACTTGTTTTATCTGCTGTCCATTACAAAATCCCCCTTGGCGAAGTTGATAATAAAAGATTTTATCGAATTGATCACATATTTAATGTGCGAATTGGAATTGAAAAAGCAGTCAAATCGATTTCCGATCCTTACGTTATGATTAGGCCATAGCAACGTGCATTAGTGAATACCTTTGATAAGCCGCAAATGACTTGCCTTTCCCCATGATATCAGTAACTCTCTCACGCGATAAACATGACAGAATGTATCAGAGGAAATTTAATTAATTCTCACTAGAGGGCACTATGTCACCATTTATTTAAAATCTTATAAAGCATTAAGCTAAATCTAGCCATCGGCCATACATTCAAAATTTGGTTTATGCTGTGCCTGATATATATTTGTTCATACATCGTTGTAAACTGCTGAAATTGAACAAAAAAATCTTTCATGTGATATATAACTCTACAATGGTTGATCTTACAAGTATTAAGTAAATCTCTCTCAGAGAAGCCAAAGTTTTATGATACTTAACTTCCAATAATGCATTCTTTTTTTTATAAGCTTTAATGCCCCAGAATATTTTTGTGGAATGATTTAAAAATCGTACACACTTAATTTATTGTATGTACCTATATAAAAGCAAGGAACTTGGAAGTGTGAACTGTGAAGATTTATATTTCAATTATGGACTCTTCTAAGAATCACAGACAAAAAAGGACACAGTTTCGAATTTCATTTCAGCTCTACTACAGGTTTGCAAACTCTAAGAACTTAGACTTGCCATGATCTCATGGTTACCGTGACAAATTGTGGATTCGAAAGATTCATATTTCGCATTCCGTTACCATAAAAAAAAAGAAATAACAAAGAAGAAGAGAGAAATATCGTATTATAAATATGGCTGTTAAATAGCAATATTTGACTTTAGTAGCCCAAAAGTTACCAGTGGGTGCTGTTGACTATATTTGCTTTCGATTTTCGCGAAAAACTACATGCACTAGCTGTCCCTAATTTTGAAGTGATACATAGATTACATGAAAGGATAATTTAATCTATGCATCACTTCAAAATTAGGGACAACTAGTGCATGTAGTTTTTCACGAAAATCGAAAGCAAATAAACTGAGAGTTTAACGTAGTTTTAGCCAGTAAAATAATAATAATAATTCAACATTACAAAGAAACATCATTATAAGTAATCGATTGAAGTATAAGTCAAACATTATATAACTTCAATAAATATCGAAACCGTTATGAATAGAAAGAGGGTAACACATATAAAAAATTCTTTTTCTAATACAAATTAGAAATATGATGACAACACTCTCAAGTTGCTTAATACCGTTAACTTATATAATGGACTTTTTGAAGTTTTTGTTATTACAACAAACGAAAAATACTAAAAATTAACATTACCCTTATTTTTTCTTTGGGCATTCAAAATCTATAATCAATTAAATATTGTTCAATAATTGTTAAAGGTATGGTTATTCAAAAAGTATAATTTAAATAAATACGAAGTTGTTGTTAAACGCACAGCTATACAATGGGGTATCTGTGCTCTTCTCACCACGAATATCAACATTTATAAACCAAATTCAGAAGCGACACCTATAAAATATTTAATTTAAATGAACATTCACGTTTTGTTACTTTAGGCATTCGGTGTTTTGCATTTCTCATTTTAATTAGATATCCCTAACTTATTTCATTCTCTCGGGACTCTTAAGCTATCACTGCAAAATCACTTAAACATTAAATTTACATAATTATCTAAAATATATGAAATCAAAGGTATTAGGTTACTGAAGACTTTTCATCTACAAAGATATCTAGAAAGTATTTAAATGTATGTAGTTTGTTTCTCACCGATCATGTTAGTATATATTCAGCAAACTGACTTTAAGACTGACATTCAGATGCATGGTTTGGAAGAAGAACCCTTTAACCATCACTGAATGAAATCATTTAGCAGCAGAATTTCCAGAATAATACATTTAAGTTGTTCTTGTATCACTTGCTTTTATATGTCAATGCTCTGAAGTCTCTTTAAATATAAGCAATAATGCCAAGATTACAAAAAGTAGAGCAATACATTTTCCATTATAACTTTACACTGCATTTTCACTTTAAAGATGCAGAGCTTATTAATTGAATCCACTTTACATATCAATATGAATTTAGTTGTTAACTGATTAATTGATGAGGTAAAATACCATTACATTAGACTGACAGCCCTTGTGCTTACTTTCAATATACATAAAACATAAAATGACCAACGTTTTCACATGCATGATAATTTTATTTGTATATTGTATATAGTTAAAAACAGAAACACGTTCTACACGTTTCGGGGCCAGGCATGGCAATCTGGCTAAGGCGTTCGACTAGAAACCTGCGGGTCGCGAATTCGAATCAACGTCCCACCAAATATGCTCGCCCTTTCAACTGTGGGGGCATTATTATGTGACGGTCAATCCCACTATTCGTTGGTAAAAGAGTAGTCCAAGAATTGGTGGTGGGTGATGATGAATAGCTGTCTTCCCTCTAGTCTTACACTGCTAAATTAGGGACGGCTAGCGCGAAATTCAAAACAAACAAACACGTTTCGGTAGACAACATGATCCGCTATTTTCAGGAGACAAAGAAGGACTCATGAGGTTCGTTTATGCACTTGAGTAAATGTACGTGTATAATTAGTGTATTGCACAGTAGTGCCATTTACGAAATATCCAACTGAACCTAAATCTCTATTCAAACTCGTCAATTTGTCGTTATTTTATGTTTTATTTTTATTGGGTGAAAATATGTACAACTGACAGTAAAATATCTATATAATATTTCTCCGAATAACATTTTACAGTTTTATTATTCAATTAAGCTCAGCTAGATCATTTATATAATAGACGTTTGAAACTTAATACTTCTTTAGCAAATATATTCTGGAAACATATTTCAACCACATAAGTCATAGAATGTGTCGTCAAAAAAAAGAAACTTCGAGAATAATTATTTTGTGAATAGTAATATATGTAAAATGAAAGTAAAAAAAGTAACATTAATAGGCTTACTCCTTTTAGCTGCTCAACTTTAAGTTCAAATGACGTATCACGATGAATTAAATATTCCATTTGTGTTAAATCAACTGTGTATTACCATTTAACTCGTGAGTACTAAAGTGTAAACAGTTGCTTTGGAAGACTGAGTATATCTAATGTAAACCATGACTCACTAAATGGCAAATGTGTAGTAGCTACTTCGTTTTGGAAGATAAAAAACAATTTTATTTCAGCTAAATATTTTCTTCTTTTTGTCCACATGTTTTCCAGCCAACATTTTTTAAAGGTTTCATGATCTATCATCTGAAAGGAAACGAGGAAATGTATTCGTATTTCTTACATTTATTTATTACTTACTATTACTATTATATATATATATATATTACTGTATTCGATATTAAAGACCAATTCTATTCCTGAAATTGGAGTCTCTGTCCTGACCGCTTAGCCCATGTGTCACAAAAAGTGCCATTTAGGTTGAAAATATCAAATAATAAATTGTCCTATTTAATAATAAACCGAACACTCGAATATCATAATAAGATTTGGTATGTTTGATCTAGAATGCATTACTTTCTATTATTTTCATATTTAACACCAACGAATAAACAAAACTTACTGAGACATTTTTTCCTGAGATTGAGTTTGTAACTCATTCCATCTTTAAATTAGGTTTGGTGACCACACATAGAGATAGCTAATCATTAGCAGTAGCCAACATCTTTATGGCTACTCTTAACCGAAGTGAAGAAGTGATTGTCACGATTATAACGCCTCGAATAGATGATAATAAAATCATGTTTAGAGACATATGCGGCTCGACCTTTGCACCTTCAACCATTACTCGTCACGTTAACCACTAGGAAATGCCTGGCCATATTAATATAGTTGTTATCATTCTGTGTCGAGTTTCAATACATCCATGTTGGTGGGTTATAATAGTAAAATTAATGTCTTGCTTTGTATGTATAAGAATTCCATATATTTTATTTTCTTGGATTATCTTAATTAACTTTCAGTAAATTATAATAAAACGAAGGTGTCTGTTGTGTTGCTTTAGACCTTTAGGTCGATGTTGTTTGGTATATTTTTGCTTCTTTCAACTCTTGAATAACCAAGTATACGATTTGCTTCCAGAACTCTACTGTCGTTTGGGATATATAGGTTCCTGTTGTTAGCGTTTGAGGGTAAAGCTACTCAATGGGCTCTCTACGCTTTGTACACCGAAGGGAATTGAACGCCGGATTTTAGTATAGTAAGTCCTGAAAAAGGTTGCTGATGCACCGGAGTAAAGTTTATTAAAGTAGCTAAAGCCAGTAATATGTGAAACGCATGATAAGTTCTTTTTGATATATTTCATGTTTGTGTGTTAATTTTCAGAGACATTCAATGCACGTTATATGATTAAAATATTCAATACATTACATTTGTTATGCAATTTTTTGTTAATTCATAACTATATATATATATATTAGTAATCGATTGGTCTGTAGCCATTTCGTTTTAACCAATGGGGAAGCTGAAACTCAGAATCATTATTGAAAGAAATGTAGTTGGACGAATCAATCACTGTTTCTGACGAGGTTCCTAATTCAACTGTCATATTGCTTGGTCCGTCATATATCTGATTACTGGTGTACGCTTCCCAAAGAAATTTATGAGTGAAACATGCCGCTTTTCTTCAAATTTTGTTTCAATATATCTTTCAGTAGATGGGGAAGTTTAAGTCTAACTAAGCAATCAATTTCTGTAAAATAAATCTATCAGTTTGTGTGGTTGACTGTCATTTATGTAACTGTAAATCAATAACGAGTATCACACAGACAATTCTAGTCTGTGACTTAAGCGTAAGTTGCTTTAGGCTTTACACTAATACAAGATATATAACTAAAATATAAATTATGAGTGTAGTAGTCAGCAATATAATAGATGATATTCTACGTAAACACTAAGATCGACAAACATTCGAACCTAGTCTCCTTGCCACGTAGTGTTCAAATTATCTACTTCATCTATACATTGCTAGTATATTTTTACTGGAATTAATTAGTACGAAAACTCAAATGTTTTAAATTTCTAAGGTTGGATTTCGAACGGACAAAACAAACCATCAAACGGTTCGATTCTGGCAGCCATTTCAATTGTAACACCTTAATGTTGTGATCGTGGGCTCAATAGAGCGAGAAAATCCGTAGCATAATACGTGAAGCCGAACTTTACGAAAGTGACGGGTACCTTTGTATTGGACAAATAGTTCATGTGGTAGGTACTGCATGGCTGGTTTTATACATACATTTCATGGTGGAGTCTTACTGAAGATAAGTAGTGCATAGCTGGTTTTATACATACATTTCATGGTGGAGTCTTACTGAAGATAGGTACTGCATAGCTGGTTTTATCCATACATTTCATGGTGGAGTCTTACTGAAGATAAGTACTGCATAGCTGGTTTTATACATACATTTCATGGTGGAGTCTTACTGAAGGTAGGTACTGCATAGCTGATTTTTCATACACTTCATTGAGAAGGCTTAATGAGTCGGTACTGCGTAGCTGGTATTATTCATTCTATTATAAAGGAGGCTCAGTGAAGGTAGATACTATATAGCTGGCTTACCATACACTTATGAAGGTAGATATTGCATAACTGATTTTATTTCTACACTTCATTGAAGGGTCTTACTGAGAGTGGGTATTGCATAACTGTTTTTTTTTTCGTAAACGTAAGAAGAAGTCTTATTAAGCGTATATACTTTAAAGCAGATCTTGTTCAAACACGTTAAGTTTTTATCAACTGCAAACATTTTTAGATAAGCAGTTAAAAAATAAATCTAGACTGTTTTGTTAAACAAAGAAAATGAAATAACTCATATGAAAGTTTCAGTCAACCTATATTATTATTGTGAACTGCAATTACTTACGGATTTTATTCGAAATTGCGAAAAACAATCAATTACAATGAGCCAGAAACTATTGATAAAATCAATATTGATGGATAATGCATCATTCAATGAAGAAATTGCAATTTTCAAAAATCATTACAAATCTTCTTCAAAATTTAATTTACAGTGAATTAGTAAAAGTAATTATATTCTGGCAAATCACCAAGGTTCTAAATGACTTACAAGATCACAGGCTTTGTTTAAATAGGCGGGAGTTTCGCACTACATATCTAACACTACAAGCTATGCATGTTTTTAAATATAAACTTAATCTAAACAACGTTCATATTAAAATAAATACATAACAACAAATTCGTTACACCATCAAAACGTCGTTTTGTGGCTAAGAAAAACTAACATACTGAATATTACAAGATACTGTCATGCTTGAATCAAAGGCAGAACGTCAGTCTAATTTTAGGACCTAAATTAATCATACTCAGTTTGTTTTAAAATAATACTGTTTTCATTAACATCTAAGTCTTACTTTTTTAATTACTTTAATTCTGATGTATCTATAGTTAGCCTACTTTTATTCAGAAGTACTTAAAAATTAAGCCAACGCTTAATATATCCTAATGGTGTCAGAAGTGTTATTATTTTCTTCCATTTGTATAAAAAGGGATTAAGGTGGTGTTGATAAAATTTATTGGTATGTTGAAGGAAGAAGTTATTCAATTCTTAATAAAAGATACGCGTAAAAACTGCAACATCGGTGAGTAAGTTACTTTAAAATTTCAGTTTTACGTAACACTACAAATTTAAGCGTTTACGTACACACATATATTGTTGATTCTTAATCTGGAGAATCTTCTACAACTTTGGATCAAATATCTGAAGTTTTCAGATTGGTAAGCGTTATAACAATCACAGTTATAGCTTCTGAAGTTTATAGCACGCTGGCTATAGCAAACTATTAAAATATACTCTCTTTTGGCGTGTCGCGTTGGTTATATTTATAGTCGTGTGGAGGCATTCTAGCCAGGAGCATTTACAAAGTTCTAACATTACAAACCATTCAACTTCAGTGTATTCACATCGGACATTCATACTTTTACAAAAACATTACCAAACGTCATCGGTGGAAACTCAATCTCTAATAGGCGTATGAACAGGGAAGACTTACAGGGCTAGCTTGATTCCTCTTAATTAAGTGAATTGGCCCGGTATGGCCAGGTAGTTAGGACACTCGACTCGCAATCACACCAAACATGCTCGCCCTTTCAGTCGTGGGGGCGTTATAATGTGACGGTCAATCCCACTATTCGTTTGTAAAAGAGTAGCCCAAGAGTTGGCGGTGGGTTTTGATGACTAGCTGCCTTCTCTCTAGTCTTACACTGCTAAATTAGATAGACCTAGTGTAGCTTTGCGCGAAATTCAAAACAAACAATTAAGTGAATTTTGCCTATGTCAACTCGAAATTAACTCGCTCATCGTGAACCCTTGATAAGATGTTAAGAAAGTTCCAGGCTAGAAAGAAGTCCTTATATTGCTTGTACGTTTGTGAAACTTTTGTTTATAAATAATTTTTTGTAATAACAATTATTAATAACTGTTATTGTAAATATAATTGTTGTGTCTATATTAAAACGTATTTGTGTTAAAAACGAAAACGGTGTGTATCAGTCTTGTTGGCAAATATCATAAACTAACTCTATATCGGCATTTATTTACATACTAAATCCAAAGTAAAATTTAACTAATAAATTTAAAATATCATTTAACTCAATTTCAGACCATTTGA
>NW_013665876.1:695885-710995 GCF_000517525.1 Limulus polyphemus | reverse complement strand
GTAGTGTTAGATATGTAGTGCGAAACTCCCGCCTATTTTCCAAAGTTGTAGAAGATTCTCTAGAATAAGAATCAACAATATATATATATATATACGTAAACGTTTAAATATAGCTCCGTATTGTTATGTAATCTGAATTTTCTAGAAAACCTTCCCACGCCTATAAGTACAACCAGCGCGACGCGCCAAAGAGTGTGTATATTAGTAGTTCGCTATAATCAATGTGCTATAAACTTCGAAAACTATAACTGTGATTTTTATAACGATTAGCAGTCGGAAAACCTAAGATATTTGACCAGGAATACTTATAAGTTTCGAACGTTACAAATCATTTAATTTCAGTGAATTATCATCGGACATTAGTATTTTTACGAAAATATTACCTAACTTCAACGGTGGAAAACAGTGTGTGTGGCCAAAGAGAAAGCTAGCTAGCTTCTAAGCGAATCCTATCTACATCAATTCGTAATTATCTCGCTCATCGTAAACCCTGTATTACTGTGTGATTGGACTGTTGAAACTTAAAATGGGCGCTGGGAATCTATCGTTCTCGTACACTAGATGGCTTATGGAAGGCTCACGGGGAGGAGTGATGTTCTTTGGTTGCTTGTGTGTCACTTAGCACAAAGCGAGATAATGGGTTATTTATGCTGTGTCAACCACAAGTATCGAAAACCGATTTTTAGTATTGTAAGCCTTACCTCTTAGCCACCATGGGTGGAAGTGGACTTTGAACATGACAGTCTTATAACGGAATTTTATGGAGTGAGAACTATGCTCCTGGACTATTGTCAGCTAGAATACATCCGGATAAAATGATATGGACTATAATGATGTGGTAAGGTTCCCAATAAATCGAAAATGTAAGTTACATGTCATTGCGGATAAAAGATATATTTACACTGAAACAGAAGTATTAGAATGTTTTATATTATTATACATAAATTATATCATTATATCGAAGTAGAACAATTTGTATCTATGTATATGAGTTATAAGACCCTTTAAGATAATCCATGTTAAAGGGGAAGTATGCAAAAACGAATCTAAAGAGGTTTCTGAACATATTAACAACTTTGTTTTTATGTATCTATCCTATATTCATAAGTGTTGAAAGAATGTTCACATACAATGAATCCAAATCAATGAGGAGTAATTTATTTGGATTTTTCAAATACAATTCAACATAACTGTCTATCACAGATTGAAAAAGTACAATTTCTAGAGAAAAAAAATCAAGGTTTTCACTTGAATCGTAGAATGATTTTTACAGAAACAAATAGGTATTATCATAGAGAACATAGCGTTATGTTACTAGAGTCATCACCATTCTACCATGGTACAAGACTTTGTACTAAAACATATTATCCTACGATATACACAACATATATGTCTGAATACATAATATCGAATATTCCACCTAACACTAAAAGATCAACACAAATTAGTGAAAGAGCTCAATAAAGTTTATTTATTATAAATGTACAAACAAATTAAGTTTATGTTTTCTGGGTTATTTCAAAGTTTATATTTACATTTATTGTTTCTGCTGTTGAAGAATAACACCTGCAGAAAACAGTACATTTGGTACAAAATCTCTTTCAGGCGGAGGCTTATTCTTGATCTTATTTACAGTCATTATTTGCTAGTAGAAACAGGAACAAGAACTGCTCAAACCATTAGGATATTTTGAGCCCAAATGTATAAACACATACAGTAATGTCATACACAGGGCAGTGAGAGAGGTCGTTTTAGTGAGATATCTTCGTCTTGGCACTTTATTATCTTCTGGTCATGTAATAATTCTGGTAAATTTAATATATGCATTGCAATGTCTATATTTTACGACAAACTAGAATATTTTAGTCAAACAAGGTAGTATAATTCTATTATCATTCATTTTAATTTTTGTATTCGTGTTTTAACTCACAATCTGATCCATTTAACTATTAACTAAGAGTTGGCATTTTAACAGAAGCTCACATCGTTCTTATGTGGTGGATAAAACATTTTAATTGTAATTTCCGTAGTTTTCGTAGAATAATATTTTTAAAAGATATATTACTCTTTTCACGAGGGCTATTCACCACCCTTAGTGAATTTTGGGCATGTTCATCTACAATATATGTAGCTACACATTGCTGTGTTGTGAATACTATTTGATACAATGTCAATTTTGTTATACAGAATTTGTATGTATATATACACTCAAACACACACACACACACATATATGTATATATACAAACTGTGGGTGACCACATTTACTAGCCTCCTTTGATTAGAATTCACAATGTACAAATATTAAGAAGTCTAAGTAGATATTATATTTGTATTAATCTAATTTTTATGCACACTTCAGTTTAAATATGTAGTGAATTACCAAAAAAAATTTGTTTTTGTAATGTCCCAAGCAGTAAATCTCGAAAAAATTTATTAAAGTCAGAAATTTAAGAATTCTTATCCATCACTTAATAACAATCAACGTATTGAGAAAGTGAGTAAAGATGTAAAAATCAAAACACGAAAAATTACAAATCAAAAATATCAATGAGAATTTAAACTAGTTATCCGCATTAAGAACCTTTGTTGAATCAAGATGTAGGATCAAGCAATTTCCCTCAGACTAAAATTAAATTATGAAAGTTATGCACATATTATATAATTCGTTTTGGTGGAACTTACAGAGTTGATGAAATCAGTTGATTTCAAAGCTGCAAAATACTCTAAACTGATGAGAACATTCCGAGCCGATGTCTCTAAGATTTGCTAGTTGCAGTAGAAAATGGAGCTCAAACAACTGGGTGTGAGTGATCAATGCTCTTGAAAAAAAAGCAGGGAAAGACTCAAGCATTATCTGGATAAAGATATGGTAGGAGGTAATTTGTAGATGTAAATGAAAAATTGGTGGAAGTCATTCCTAATGAATGAGAGAAGTTGTTCCACCAAAATCTCTTTTGTACAGAGTTAAATATCAGAAGTTCAAATTCCACTGGGGTCACTCATATATCGCTTCCAGCAAGGAAACACCAGGTTGGATTAACCTGGTGTGGCCCTACCCCTGTACAGTGTCAAAGATTACAGGGTCAAAACACTTGTTTGACAGGGATTATCTTCTTAATATCCCTTGCTGGTCTGCTCCTTATGAGTTTTACTGTTGTGAAAAACAAACAAAAAAACATCACAGCATATTTTATAATATTAAGCTACTTTTCGTCTAAGAAATTATTTACATCAAGAAATCATCCTACCAAGATGTAAGAAGCGTCATGAAGAATTTCACTCACCTTTGACTATGGTAACGTATAAATAAAAGCATTTGCAGATTATATGATTTTCGTAGGTTACAAAAACATTAAACAGCGTTGAAAGAAATATAGAGTTAAGAAGAGAATTAAAATGCATTGAGTGAAAACTGTCAGTCTATTTATATATATATAACCAATTGTAAAGAGATATGTTCGTCTTTTTATCAACGTACTTGTCATTCTTAACCTGTATTATAACAAGCATTTAAAATAACAGTGAAACCTTTAGTGCATTTATTGGTGAAACCATTGTATATATATATATTATTTATTATATAATTTGTAATAATTATATGTTACTTTTATCTTTTTCAATTACGTCAAATGGGTAAAATTTGTATATTTCCAGAATATTTTAGAACAGGGTAGATTAAGTTTGATTTCACATCAGCGAATCCATATTTTTCAAATGCATAACTTTATAATATAGATATCCAATACAGATGGATCCTCCACGAAGTTGACACTCAAATAAAAATGTGTATCTTACCGTAATTTCTAATAATGTCATTAGTGATTGGATATAAATTATTAATAACACGTAAATACAGAGTTTTGTTTGTTCACATTAGGGCATTATTATTATTATTATCAACTTCAGAAGAGAAGAGATATTGACTTGTCTTTTGAATATCTGTAATGTATGTTCTCAGATGTTCGAATCATTTTTAAACACCGACTTGTAATTAATCTAGTGTTATGTAGGGTAACCTGCATTGCATCTTTCTTTACTTGTTTGATTCTGTTTATTATCATCAATCTTAACTTATGTTAATTGTTAATAAGTAATAGATAAGAATATTATCATCAACGGCTCTAAAAATGACTCTAATATTGAGATTAAAGCTTTCAATTTTTTTTGGTGATTCTGAAACATTTTAAAATAAAGAGATAAGTAAGTATTAAAATGAATAAACCTGAAAAAATGTAGGGATCTCTTTCTTTAACTCTTTTATAGTCAAATATTGTAGTAGATGTGGTTTATACTTTTGATTGAACATTCAACGTTTTGAGAAAAATACCAGGAGAAACTTCATCATGGGTTATGTAAGTTAACTATTCTCTCCACTTTCTTTTCTTTTAATGTTGATTGTCCATTCAGAAATGCAAACTACATGTATAGGTTCACTACACTGACAACATTAAACAAATGTTAATATTACTTTCCTGCGTTTCTTGAGCCACGCTTAATTTATAAGAGATATATAATTGTAAAAACATATATATAAATATGAAACAGATTTTTGTAGCGTAATCAGAATGAAACAAATTAAGATTAAAGTTCAACTGATTAGTAGATTGAAAAACCGTATGATATGAAACACCAATTGAAGTAACACACGTACAAATAACGATAGTCGTTAAATTTACCATAAAAATTAAATATCCAAAATATCTCTAAAACTAAAATTAATCATATAACTACTTTCTTAAATTACCAAGATAAACATATAGATTTTACACATGACCTACACAAATTTAACTGCGTTAAGTACTGTTGAAGTTTGTCCAAGAAATACAACACTTTTTGGAGAAAAATCGATCTTAAAATAAAGTAGAATAAATCAAATATTCAGTCATATTTATATTTAAGTACACATTTCTTTCTTTCTAGAAAACTCAATATATATATATATAAATATTTAAGTATATATATAATTGTTTACTACCTTATGACTATGAATAAAAAACAAACGATTATTCATCTTATTTCTAAAAAATTCAATGTTCTTGATGTTGTAAACCAAAATATTTATGTTAACAAAACTACTAACTTAACATAAGAATATGTAACAAAAACAAAATTAATAAGTCCTGATAAAAATCCAAATTTTAGAATTCTTCGTCGAGAAAAAATTGTTCACGATTCTTATATGATTTTATCTGCACCATTTTTTCAACTGAATTCACAAATCAAGACTTATGGTTGATGAGCAGAAACTCTCGGCACAGGAATCGCTAAAAGAGACACGTTCGGAAGAACACTCTTCTTGTGAGAGAACTGACATGCAACTATCTGTCATGCCAATGGCTTTTGAACGGATAGGACTGTTAGACACAATAGAAAATGAATCACTTTTGACGTTTTGAATAAGAACTTCTTTCTCTCCCTCCTTACTGGCATAACGACAACTCGTCCTATCTTTTAAGCATTTCTTTGTTAAATCCTGTTTTTCTGGTGACTTTGGAAAAATCCCTTAAAGATACGAATAATTTATTTTATATTTCATAGATGAAAATTAATATATCTAATTAAAACATTAACGAAATGATGAAATTTTCCACAAAACCTCTTTTCATACACAGTAATAATGCTTGAAAATTAAAAAGCACCCGCACAGTATGATACTTTAAAGACAATTATTATTGTTTCTCAGCTAACTTTTAGAAGTTAGATATTTTAACATTCACCATTTATTGACAACTTAAAACGAATCTAAAATTATAATTTCCATAGTAATTTATTCATTGTATTGTCGACAAACTATGTATCGTAACGCCAATACTAGCATAGTTCTAAATGTAATAAGAAATGAACAATACAATTAACAACAAATCCTTTTTCAAAATAACATTTGCAAATTTTTACCATGACTTAGTTGGCTCAGCAGTAAGCTTTACGGTAAGATTGTGGTGATTGTATATCAGTCGTTATGACGGTTAGTATCCCGTACGATAACGTAAGTCTAATTATTAGTTAGTAACTATTTCGAAAACTAGATAGTAATTGCTAATTAGTTTTACCCTATGCACTATGTTTTGGATGCCAATCAGCTGCAATTTTTCACGGAAGTCATGAGTAGGACTATTTCTGTGTTGGTAATAGCTGGAATTTATCCTCGGTTTTATTCTGAGTCGAGTGGATAAAACACCACATACGATATCGAATTCTGGCTTCTATCAACACAAATAGTCCTTTCAAGGATTTCTCTGAAAATGGCAGCAGATTAGCAGTCAATATGTGGAATAAAATCTAGTTAGTTATAAATATCCAGTTATTAATAATATTAGCTATTGATTTTTAATTAGACTTAGATGCTCTTATAGGCTACTAATCATGACAACGGAAAGTTTAAGAGCTTATATCATTAACATTCAAGGTTCGATCTCTGCAGTGGGCATATCAGAAATATCCGATCGTGCAGCTTTGTGCTTAACAACGAGCAAAATAGTAAACTTTAATAACATATTAAAAGTGCATTTTGATATATACCGTTAATTATATATTTCTCACGTTTTTGAAGTTTCTTCTTCGAAATTGCATGGTTAATTTGTTTAATATTTATTCATAGAGTTTATTTTTCCTATGTTATAAATGGGGAACATCTATTTCATATATATATATATAAATATAAATAAAATAAGCTTGGCATACCGGAATTGCAACCATTATTTAGCTTCTCCTCGTGATAGGATTCTTTCTCTTGGAGATCTTCTTCACTTTCTTCGCTGCTACCAGGAGAAGACTGTTCAAGCTGAGTCGTTGGTTGTAACAAATAAATATATATTGTTAAGATTTGATAATCATAAGTTGTTTGGAATATAAAAGTTGGAGTTGTCTAAACAATAAAATACTAAATCTATTGAAATATTAAAAATAGTTAATTAAGGTCAAATATTTCCATAAAACATTATTTTAGAAATAAACAAATAAATAAATAAAAACTTTTAATTGTTATTGAGTCTTGTTTTTTAAACATATGTGTCCTTTTATTTTATATGAAACATCAAAAGTTTAAAATAACACATGGAATTAATCCTAAAATGTGCCAAGCACGAACATTGTAAAAGTTAACGAAATACAAGTTAAAACCATTAGGTAAATTACCTTAATAATAAGTTGTAAAATAGTTTATAAGCATAATAAAGAAATTTATTTTTGGAAAAACGTAAAACATGTTTCGACAGAGCATTGGTCTGTTTTCTTTAGAAGACAGAACAAATGTTCTGTCGAAACACGTATGTTCCCCCTATATTAAATCACTTTATTATGCTTATAGATCATTGTTTACCAATTTATTATTACATTAGCGTAACGTGCTTCCTTACTCAAGGTAAATTACTTTATATACGTTTCTAGATATCGTTTTCTAATCATGTGACCTAGATCTCATAATATTATTGGACATGCTGTAAGATAAGAGACAATCGCGCACAACGTTTTATTTCTAAATTCCTTCATTAAAATATAATTTGACTTTCTAAACCTATACGTTCATACCTGGCTAAGAATATCTACTTCCGGAGACACATGAATCCAAGAACTCCTACAACCTTCTTTATCATTTCCATCAACTTCTAGCCCAATGCCTGGCGACACACTACATGTTTCAACAAAATCTGAATTATGGAGACGAGAAATTGAGCTATTTTCGCTCTCGTCCAGTAAATTGTTAAGAATCTGAATTTTCTGTGCTACAGACAAGGCACTACTCTCAAATGAAAGTTGCTCTAATTCTACACTAACACTTTGATGATTAGGGAAAGCAGTCTGGCTTTTAGTTTCAGGACTTTCGAAGGTACTCCTGTTGGGTGCTTTATCATAGTTTTGATTTTTGTGGTTTTTGATTAGAGGTTTCTTTATTCGTTGTGATATATTTTGACTGATTTCTTTTTCAATCTTTTCTTCTTGTTTCATTGCTATATTCTTTGAGTCTTTTGATGTCTTTTTATGTTTTTCGTGAGGATTTATTTTCGCTTTAGTATATGCCACATTTCTGTTCGGTGACATTTTTTGTTTGTGACCACCTAAGCTTTTATTCTCTTTTTTCGAAACAGTAACAGTGGGTTTAATACAAACGGGAATTTTAGTTCTGTTATTTATCTGTTGCCTACATTCTACATTCTTTTGGTTTCCTGGAAGAGGAATTCGGGAATTACCAGGCGTTAAGGAGCAAGGTTTATGAAGAATGTCGGGCTTTACTTTGGCGTGTTTTGTGCTGTTCTGAGTTACAGGTTTTGACAACGCTGAGTATTCTTTATTTTGAGCTAAATCTCTACTGTCGTTTTTGCTTTCTATATGTGGCAAACAAGAGTTTATTGGCATGGAACGTTCATTTAATTTTGCTAATTCTGTTTCTTCACAATCATTAGAATTCGACTCTAAATGGCATTCTTCTTTTTTCTCACAAATTTCTGAGCGTTCTGAGTAAGAACTATTATAGACATCCTTATGAGAAGATGAATGACGACACTGAAGTGTTTTTGGAGCGGAGTCTTCCTTGATCTGTGAAAAATGTCCCTTTCTTTGAAAGGTCTGTGAAGTTCTTTTCTCAGAAAGAAGCTTTTCACTTGGAATGACAGTGGAATGCTTAGAAACTGAAACCGGTGCTACAGGTATACATCCATTTTCTGTTTTATCAGAATATGAAGTTTCCGTCGTTTGCCAATTACGTTTCGCTATAGTAGCTCGTTTCCGGTCTATTTCTCTAGAGCAGTCAGAGCTAGCATATCCACTCATGGAAGCAGTTTCTTTATCTATTTTTCTAAAAGACACTCCAGCAAAGCTCTCGTGGTGATGTTTATCTGCGGAATAAGTTAATTCTGTAATATCGTTGGTTTTACTTGGTCCTGTTTTGCTAAGATGAAGCTTTGATACATCAGAGGCACAAAGCTCTAATATAGTTTTAAAGGGCTCATCTTCCATTTCTTTCTCTTCTTTTATACTTCCAAGTACCAAATGACTTGTATTGTTTGAAGGTATAACTGCTTCGATGTTGTTATCTTCACTCTCGCTTGTAGATTTCATGACATCCTCCAAATAAAGCTGGAATGTCCATTCTCCAGTTTCTTTCTTGTCGACAGTGTACAGTCTCTGTAAATTGAAATTAATAATCCCATGTTTTAGCATTTTATATCAATATTTACGATGAGCAAACAGATGAAGTAATTTGTTGAATACTTTTGAATAACTTCACAACAATATAATGCGAGTATATTGCATACTTTGTTTACATTTATGGATTGTTTTTTAACTTTTCAACTGTTCTCTCCAACAAAAGATTAAAACGTTCTTCCCATAAAACAATTTTTCAAGTTATATACCGCGTAAAGAAATGTATTTCTGCTGAAAGGCATTGTTTTTTTCAGTTATCCAACGTACCTGACAGTCTTTCATTAATTGTTCGCCTTCCAGTTGGAGCCATTGTTGAACAAACTTGTGATGCTCTGGAATATCATACTCATCTTCGCTGGCACTGCATAAATCGTTATCCTGAAAGGTTCGATGTATAATATTGTAACATTTTTGCTATGGCTTCAATGCTTTACTATTTCATTATCAACTCTTTATCAGAAGCACTGTTGTTTGTTACTGTTATTAATACAAATGTTTAGGAAACAATTCTAAACCGCGGGTGCTCAAACAGCTTATCATTACTTCTGTTATGGGTTTCTTTTAAGATTCTGGTTAAAATGGTTATGTTTAATTACTAAATAACTTTATATTTATTATTTCCACTCACAGCCGAAACTTTGTAATTTTCTTTAACGTTTACATCAACAAAATAGCAATATTTCGTTTTATATATACTGAATGAGAATATATTATTTAGGTGTGTGTTAGTATTTTATTCGAATAAATAAAAAATAAAAAAATTAAAACTGCACAATGTTTTGATAGTTTGATCACCAAGCAAAACGAAGTGCATAATACCGATACTATAATGTATAAAAACTGTAATACGCACGTGACAGATACACAAGCGCTCAGAGCACGTAACATTGTTTACACCTCTTGTAAACATTTGCATGAAAGATATACGAAAACTGTAGTATTTTCTCTTTGGTGATGTAGACTATTCAAGTGAAACTTATGATCATGAAAATCAGCTTATTACCAAATGTGTCAATTCCGGCTACTTATTTGAAAATACAAACAGCAGATAAGTAAATTCTCGTATAGGACTAGAAGTGTCTTGAAAAATTATAATTAAGAGTATTGAGAGGAAACTTAGTATTACAGCTCATTTCACACTCCGTGTACTGTTTTACTCTTCGTGTCCCGGCATGACCAGGTGGTTAGGGCGCTTGACTCGCAACCTGAGGGTCGCGGGTTCGAATCCTCGCCCCACCAAACATGCTCGCCCTTTCAGCTGTGGGATGTTATAAGTGGTGGTAAGTCCATTATTCGTTGGTAAAATAGTAGCCCAAGCGTTGGCGGTGGGTGGTGATGACTAGTTGCCTTCCCTCTAGTCTTTCACTGCTAGCGCAGATAGCCCTCATGTAGCTTTGAGTGAAATCCGAAACAAACAAACAAACTTATTCTTCGTTCTAACCATATACTGCTGATAAGTTCGGTGCCCTGAATAAATATGGTATAGTTTGTTTTTTAATTAAGTGTCGCTAAATATCTCCTGGAATTATTAAAGTCTAACTTTATAATATTCGTGAGAAAATATTGTAAAGTCATATTTAAAAAAAGTTGTTTATAGTGTAATAAATACGTATCTAAGTTGTGAAAAGTGACGGTTAATAGAATGTTTCAAATGCGATATATTATAACCAGACTAACCCTTGAGCACTTCAGGCTAGTTGGATTCAAATCCTCAAATTCTTCACTGTTTGTGACTTCGGAAGTAGAGGAGTGAACAGAACTTAAAGAGTCACTGCAACTTGGAGACCCCTCTAGTCTTCTCCATGTTTGAATATGCTGTGTAGTAAAGAAAACTTCGTAAATAATAACGTTTGTCATTGAATGTTACTTTGCCACTTAATAAATACTTATTATTACCTAGAATATCATTTAGTTACTCTAGAGCACTTATTTATATTAGATAAAACATATTTCACTTGTTCTGATTAACAACGGTAAGAGAAGAAGGCTTTTCGACAACTTAGAGATTTGCTTAGATGCTCTTTTTCCGTATGTTTCACACATTTTTACACTGTTTTGCACAGTTATAATGAAAGTAATAAATAGAGATTTGTAAAAAATACATGATAAGAACATCTACAATGGTTTTCATTTGTACGAAGCATTAACAGTACATATAATACTTGGTTTCCAATATACAGCAGATATACAAAAGGAAATCCACAATCAGAATAGGTGATAATGTTTTAACGTTAATCTATTTACCTATTAAGTAGTAATTACGTTCTCAGACTTGGTTGACGTTTGAAGAAAAAAAAACCGTATGAGATATGTAATACTCTTATTTTGATGAAAACTGTCACATGCATGAATAATATTGCAAGATAATTTATGACGACCAAATACTTACAAAAATGATGATGTTAACCCTCGTTCTTTTTTGTCAGCTAATATACGCAAATCCCAGTGATGCAAATTACAAACATGCATGAAAGGATTCAAAAGCGTGAAGCCCCTAACTGAAAGACAATAAACTTAATAAAGGATCCATATTAAACACAAATAACACAAGGTGTTATCTGAAGGAATCAAATATATGTGCCCCATCCCTACCCCCCACATTGGCTCAATGGTCGATCTCAAGGCTTATAACAACAAAGCAAACAAAAATACTATTTGTGTTTAGTAAACCTTGAATTAAAAATTATTTGACATGAATAACACCCCATTTTACTTTAGAAAAGCTAGCTCTAAACATAAGGGGAATTGTAGAATTAATTTAACGATCCAAACCTGTACTAATAATGGCACGGTGTTTCCTTTCTCTGCTTTATCCTTATTGCCAGTGGTTAGACTTTCTGGGAACTGAAGTTCACTCAGTGAAACACGTCGTTCCAAAGGAAGGAAGTTGAGCCTTGAATTCGCTATATCATTACTGCACACAGAGGATTGTTTTACTTTACTGACGTACAAAACGGAGTCTGAAAGAGTCCGACTGATAGCCATGTAACGAGCTGCAACTGACGAATAGAGACTGTCGTGGGGAGGATAATCTATTCTATGAGGATACTTAGAACCCGAAATCTTTGAGATTACTCTTTCAAGCTTTGATAATTCTGTGGGCTTAGGATCTGCAATCTCACCAACGCTCTTAACACTAGAGCTTATAATTTCTTTATTATTGTGTGAGTAATTGGATGCCTGAAGATGAACGTTGCTGTTATGTGTAGATAGGTTAATCTTGGACAGTTTCTTATTTTCGCTAAGAAGATCAACAATTTCAACTGACTGTGGGGTGTACAACCTAGTTACACCATAGCAATCTGCAACAACATTTAATGCACTGTCTTTATTATTTGCTTCAGTATTATTTCCATCAGGTTTATATCTCTCCTTTATCTTTTCCGAGTTGATATTTATTTCTGAATTTCTCTCACTTTTTTGCGAAGAACTATTATAAGTTTTTTTAAGTTTATCTTTTCCTTGAATAGAAGAATTAGTTCGTTCAAATGTAGTCTTCAACTGAGCCGTCAAAGAATTGGTCTTAACCGTTTCCATTAAATGGGTTTGTAAAGACTGATTGAGACCGAGTCCACTGTCTGAGGAAGACACCATTTCTCCGTCTTTTTCTATCGATGCTTTGTGGTAACTAGCTAAAATGTTTGCGTTCAATTTTTTTACAAAATGTTTTAATGTATTACTCGAAAATGATTTTGCATCTTGTGAGTTAGGCTTTTCGTTTTCAATGATCTCTACTTGGATATCACTGGACATTGTGGAATATCCTTCGTCTTTACTAATGTGATCAGGTTCAATCCTTGAAGAGGAGTTTTCATTGGAATGAAGTAAACCAGAGAATTCGGTATCTAAAGAAATAAAATGTTTACAGAGTAACTGACAAAATAACTTCATAATAGTTGCAGAAAAAAGCTATTGAATTCTAATATAATGTAGAATAAAAAATATATTTAAAAATATGTTTTACTACCATTTTGATAAAAAATATATTTATATAATTGAAATTCTGTACCTGATATTGCCTGGGAAACGTTATGCAAGCCAGTATCATTGATGGAATGACTTTTTCGAACCACAGTGTTTGTACATTGGTTGGTATTGGTACTTTGTTCCACAGATTTCGATACATCAACAGATTCTAAGGCAGAAGATTCTCGAGAAATTTCCCGCGGAAAATAGTTACGTTTTTTGCATATTGAATGTTTCGTGAGCTTGGACGGATCGTTTCTTTGATTTTCAGTACAAAACATTTGGAAGTCATAGTCCAGAGTTGAGCAAGGTGGTGGTACCACACTTTGAAATTTTAGATTATTTTCGACTTCTGGAGCAACATTATCAACATGCAAGTAAGATAAAGATGAATCGTCACACGTGTATACAGAAGATGTGGAATATGGAAGAGCTTTAGAATTAAATCTCCGCTGAGAACTGTTAATCACAATGTCATCTATTTGTTTAATTGGCTGAGTGAGCTTAGCTGACACACTTTGGACTGTGCGATGGCTAGGCACTGATAGTTTCTTAGAAGAGATCAAAGGGGATAAATTGTCAACACTAAGAAGTTCTTTCTCAAAAGTTGGCTTGAACAATGCATTACAATGTTCTTTGGAATGTTGGATGGCTTTCCGTTGCTGTTGTGGAACTTTCCAGAGGTTACCTGAGTCACTGTATCCTGAAAAATTCATGAACTCTGTTTTGTTTGTATGTTTTGCCAACTGCACATCGGATTGACTTTTAGAAATCTTTCTTTTGAAATTTTTCCAACGGACAGTATTAATGATTTCTTCTTCTTCTTCTGTATCACCTGCGTTATCCGAACTGCTGGTAACTTCATTTTGTTCGATGTGCTTGGAACTCATGGGTCCATCATTGGAAGACGTGCTGTTGAGAAAACAGGTGGTCCACAGCTCATTTTGAGACATGTCCGGAGGTGGTTGTAGTAGCTCGTCATCAAATCCTTGGCTAGTTGAAGTCGGTATGCACAAAGGAGAAAAACCAATCTGTAGAAAAATAAAAGATTGAACAAATAAGAGTAAGAAATTATTCTAAATCACTTAGAGTCATTTTCTCCGTTTTGTTGCAGAGGCTGCTTTTTGTGAGTTACTGAAGTAATGTAGTTTTGTCTTTATTAACCAGCATCTCAATGAAGTAATTCAGTAGTGTTGCGACGTAAATGAAAGCAGTAGATGTTTTGCCCCCATCCGAACCAGGTGGCTCAGCAGTAAGTCTGAGGCTTATAAACTTATCTAGTTTCCATACCACGGTTAGCAGAGTGAAAAATAGCACATTTAAGGTTTGCGCTTAAGAACAAGCAAAAGTGTCTTTTTCTTACGCTGATTGATGAAAATCGCACAGTGGAGAGCTGAAATGATAGTCA
Organism: Limulus polyphemus; assembly: GCF_000517525.1. NCBI lineage: Eukaryota > Metazoa > Arthropoda > Merostomata > Xiphosura > Limulidae > Limulus > Limulus polyphemus. The sequence continues at coordinate 696,478 of NW_013665876.1, read as the reverse complement.
AAAATGGTTATTCAGAAAGAAATTTAATATAGAAGGAAATAGCTTATTTTAAAATGTATTAGTTAGATTACTCACCAATAGTAATATTTAAGATTTTCCCTGTTAGTATTTAAAAATGATTCAACTTAATTTAGTTATAAGTTATAATTAAATAAATGTGTTTTTTACCTCTATTGGTTGCTGTTTTTGTTTAAGCAGACTACATAAAACGGTATTCTGCTGTTCCAGATAATGTACTCGTTCTTCCAATCTTCCACATTCTTCTCTTAGGTTCTGTTAACGAAGAAATCAGAGCTACATATTTTCTTTACCAGTAAAATGACCATTAGAAGAACACAACATTTTTATAGATTATGATGTTAGGCAGTAATATATTTGAAATAACTTCACTAGTAGTTTATAGTTTTCATCTGAAATTAGACAATGAATTCTAAGTAGCTGAGTCTTCCAATTAAGCAGGTCGTTCTTTCTTATAGTCGGCCCGGCATGGCCAGGTGGTTAAGGCTCTCGACTCGCAATCTGAGGGTCGCAGGTTCGAATCCCTGTCACACCAAACATGATAGCTCTTTCAGCCGTGGGGGCGTTATAATGTG
>NW_013665876.1:662238-694957 GCF_000517525.1 Limulus polyphemus | reverse complement strand
AGCGCAGATAGCCCTCGTGTAGCTTTGCGCGAAATTCAAAAACAAACAAACAAACTTTCTTATAGTTGTAACTCAAACTTGCAAGAAATGCGTAAAGGAAATATTACAAATACAAAACAAATATTACATTTGTTTACAATGCATGAACAAATATTCAAATATTAAGAACACAAATTACATAGTCTAAAACGCTGACAATAACTTTCCAGCACATATATGAAAGAAAGACACTTCGTTGATTCTGGCCAGTAAATACAATCACGTTAGATGAGGGGTAGGATGCATAACGTAATATATTTGGCAAAATAAAATACAAAAATACGCTCCTTTATAAGAACTTCATTTGACATCCATTCAAAATAATTTTAGTTTAACAGACTGGTCAAAAATTGTTCATAAAGTGATTAACGAACTATACATAAAACTGACAAAAAGTCTAGCATGTTTAAGCTTCTGCTAAAGTTTTGTTTACTTTTCTTTCAAAAGAAAATTTAATTAACATTTGTTTCAACAATGTAGTGTTCTTTCATTATTTAATTTTTGTAAAATAGAACAAAGATGATGATTTTCATTCTCTCTGACCAATTGTGAATTTTGAAACACTTGTTATTGTCATTCTCTAAACTGAACAATCATTTGAAAGACATATTTGTGTATGGATGAACGTTGGTTTGTAAGTGCACATTTTCTCCGTAAATAGACTAAGTGTTAACTACTTAGTCAAACTGATACATACCTGTGACGTAATGATGTCTAATATTACTTTAAAAGAATTAAATAAAATTTTCAAATACCTATAAGTAAGTATTCCAAGAAAAACGTATAAATGACGACAGAATAATATACAAATCGTATATTGTATGTCTTTTAATACATCACCCCTCCCCTAGAGGCACAGTGATATTATGCAGACTTACAACGCTAGAAACCAGGTTTCGATATCCGTGATGGGAAGAGCACAGACAGCCCATTGTGCAGCTTTGTGCTTAACTTCAACCAAACACAAATTGAATATATCATATTATTTTGCATTTATCAGAGAGACGCTCTCTCATTTTATTTATTTATCAAAATACCTAGTGATGCTTGAAAGCTATACCTTTTGCCCAAGCAGTGCTTGTACTACTTGGTTAGCTACATCATCCAGGCAATGCTCATACTGTAGTCTCTGCTCTTCGTTCTCCAGAACAATTGAGGCGTTCTCCTGCTCCAGAAGCTGTATGCGTTTCAGAAGCACGCGATTAATAGAAATTTCTTTTTCCTCCTCGGATTTTTCTTTGTTCTGTAAATATGTCAAAGAGAACGGCATTTGACTCCTGAAGTCAAATATTTTCATTTGTAATGGATGCTATCATTGTGTAGACAGTAATAAGGGTCAACTTACATGCAAGGTTTGTTGTTTTCTGAACTGCTCCAACAAATACATAAATAATTCTGAATGCATACATGAAGTTAAATATTGCCTAAATATAGACAGAACGAACAACAAAAGCTATTTTAATTTGTTTCTACTAAACTTCAAAGAACTAAATAAGTTTACGCTTCATGAATAACTTACGACTTAAGTACATTATAGTTGTTTTTCCGCAAAACATGCTAACTTAAGAGAAGGCATTAGCTTATAAGTGAACTACAATGAATATTCCTGTTAAAGCTAGTTTCATATTGTCAAGTTCATAGCTTAGTTATACATTGTATATAGATATACGTTAACTGTTGCTTATATTGCTTTTCGAAAATTACGGAAAATATGACGTCAATTACAGTTTATATAACTTATGATACCTAAATATCATAGAAAGTAGAAACTAGGTGTATTTTTCATTGTATGTTAAAAAATCATACCTTGCATAACTTCAAAGCTAATTGCAGCTTATAAAGTTATAAGCTAGTTTGTGAGTTTCTTACAAAATTGCATGATGTCACAAACCAAAAGTATGTACTTTTTTGTCAAAATACAGTAAAGAAAGAAAACTAGCATTTTAATAAAACTCAGGTTAAATGCTGTAGATGATCTATAAGCTAAGTTTGTTTTAATTGAATTGCAGCTTATAAAGTTGGCAACGGAACTACGGTATGCAAACACGATAACGAAAAAATATATAAGAAATTCACATTTATTTACAGCTTAAAACATTGTAATAATTCGTATCTACTAATCGTTGGCAGTTGTGATATCTAATATATTTCAAAAGAAAGTAAAGTGAACCTTAATTAGGGCTAGGATGGAAATTCAATCATAAATCATTTGTAAAAACGTATTCAAACCAGCTACTTCGGTCTCTAAAAACTTTATTTCAAACAACGTAATATTCGCCCTAACTTTTACATAAAAAACCCAATTTGTTTTACGTTTCGTACATTCATAGATCAACATAAAAACCCACTCCATTCGACTTAAAACAATATCTTAATGAAAGCGATATGACTATAAGGGACATAAGCACTGTTGCCTACAGTACATGAGTGGTCTTACTCGACGTTTCACTGATAAGCATAACTTAATATAAATTTGTTTTTCAAAAATACTAATGTCGATTATAATTAAAACTTACATTTTCTTCTTCTTTTCTTTGCATTTCATTCACTAGCAGTAAATTTCCTTTCTCAAGTGTTGCGATGTAAGCCTGATATTTCCTAATTTTGCTCTAGAATAAAACAGTAACAAGTAACTCTTAATAAAAGCAGGAAATACACAAAATGTAACATCTCTGTATTCTCAAATTTTTGCCCCAAGATATTTGTATAATTAGATTTGCTTTTCTCGTCGATGTATTAACGTACTCAAACTTTAGATCAAAAGAAAATGCTAATTACTTTCCTTAAATCGTATAGTGAGAAGTTTTAAAATTGGTAATCTATTTAGATAAGAAAGTAATTAGCTAAGCCACGCTTAAAAATCTCATCAGAAGATTTAATGATTAAATATAATAATTACGACACGACAATTAAGAAATTTACATGAGATAAATTAATTATTTTTAGTCATTTCTAAACAACAGATTTTTCACCAAAACAACGAAAACAATGTAGAATAACACGAGATACAGTTAGTATAAAGTGTGAAATTTTCGGACTTAAATTGTAGACTTTCGACGTTACTATTCATACCTCGTACTTTAAAGTTATCGATGTTCTTTCGTGTCTTAGTTGATCCAGCTGAGATTTGAAATGCAGCAGACTTCTGACAATGTCTTCCATCCTGTAGCAAATACATCAACATTTTAACGTAAAATTGTTTTCCACTCATATTTTTTATTCAATCCAATACATTTCAAACTTCTGTGTGTATATACTTATAAAAGTTAAGTTCATTATTTTTGAGATTCTTAAGCTATTATCTAAACAATTTTCACAAGTTTAGAAAATCTGTTAAAACTGCGGGTGTTAGATTGTTTAGTATAATAGCAAAAAGCAAAGAATAGTTATTCTTGTAATATCATTCTATTATTTGATTTAAATCATACACGCTTAATTAATTCATGCCCTATTTCAATAAAGACAAATGCTGTTTGTATATCTCTTCACAAGTGTATTACTTGTGCATGTTGCAGGCTAATATTGTAAAGATGATTGCAGTGCTCAAAGGGAATGAAAAATTGTGTTCTTAACTTATGCATGAATCTATATAAATATAATAGTACTGTCTGTTGTCTGTCCATATAACTACTGGAGGTTCATTAGGTTCATGCGGGGGTACATAAAAATTTTCAATTTTGCATTTGGCGTTTTACCACTACTTCGCCCCCTGTTGATGGATCTTTACAAAATTTGGCATGAAGGTTTGTTGGGTCCATGCAAGGATACATACGGTTTCACATTTTATGTTAAGCAGTTTTTATGGGCATTTCTGTGTTTTTACAATTACATATAAGAGAAGCAACTTTTCATGACCTCACATAAAGTTTCATTAATCATGAATTTACATAACTTCTGTCTCCAGCTAGTTAAGAAAGACTGTGCAGAATTCACATCCACAGATTTCATATTAGGTATTGTTAGCTATAATAAAATCAAGGAATAATCGCTTGAGTTTGTTGCTTTCATTTAAAGTTTAAACTGAAGAACAAAAACATAAACTGGCTTTCCATTTCTGAGTAAGTTACGGAATAATGAATACATAAATAATAGTTCCCACAATATATGATAAATTACAAAACAAAATCAGTAATATTTACTTATAATTTGCTTATTTAAAATCCCTAATAAAATAAACGGAATTTCCTGGTGCTCTTTCTTGACTATTTGCACCCACCGGTCGCCTTGGTGACAACATAAGAGAATATAATATACACCTCAGGGATATAAAAACTCCCGTGAAACCTATATATCTTATTTTGAACAATATTTATAGTATTATCTAACATCGAAGTTTTATGCATGAGAACTCTTTTTGCTTTCTCTCTTTAAGTTGGAGCTCGGATAATCCAAGGGTTTAGTCCTCACTGAAAAATCTCTGTTGGTGGCACCCTAAATCCTCTGAGGAACGCAACCAGGATTTTTACTAGCTTATAGTGACTAGTGCCCTTGAATACTTTTTAAATAAATGCTTATTGTTACACGCGGTGTCTTATGATTTATTTTGAGAAAAAAAATTACCTTTGTAAGTCTCGCTGGAGCCTGACCAGATGAGCTTTACATTGAGTACTCTCTGACTGAACTTCTTTAAGTCGTAATTCCGCATCTTGACGCAACATTTTTTCTCTGCCAAGTTTCTTGCTTACAGTCGCCTGACACGCAGAAAAAAGTAATATGTTACTGCCTTAATATCGGGAGTTTATTTTTAAAAAGGTACTTTATTTTTATAACATCGATAGCAGTTGGATTGTTTCAAACAGTGATTTTTCAGAATATCTTTATTTTGAAATATTTCACCGGTCGCATTACCATCGAAAATATATGCGATCTTTTCTGATTATTACTGATTATATAGTATTTTATGCAGTTTATGATACTAAAAAAATTATTATAGCACATAATTAATATATTAGATCGTGTAAATGAGAGGTGATTGATAGAGGAAAAATAAATCAGTCCATTATTGTTACGTTCACACGCTTCTAAACAGTTAGTGTACAATAACGAGATGGAAACTTCAGTATCTATTTGTTTTACAACTTTCGTACAAAGTTACATAAAAGACATTTTTCTGTAGATAACAGTCCCAAATAATAAACTGATAGACAAGAGTCAACAGTACCCATCATAAGCTCTTGTGATACTCTTCTTTGACCTAATAATAATAATACCTGACTGTCACTCTTATAGCGCATATACTATTCCAAAGTGCGGGGTGCGTTTGTAGTGCAACAGGACCCGAACAACGAGCCTTTGGATTAGTAGTCCGGCAATGACTATCTTTGGTCAACCCCAGCCCATTCAGTGTCACTATGTTCCTCTTAGACGCTGTCATAGCTTATTAAGTGTCGCATGTTTCTTTAAGTCGCTGTTACGACCCATTCAGTATTTAGTATGTTCCTTTTAGTCGCTGTAACTACCCATCCTGTGTCTGATATGTTCCTTTAAGTCGCTGTCACGCCCCATTAAGTGTCTGATATGTTTCTCTTGGTCACTGCCATGGCCTATTCAATGTCACTCACGATGGAGCGAGTTGCACCACCTTTGTTAGAAAACTTCCCATTCCAGATGTATCAACGTTCCAACTGAATCATGTTCAAGATGAGAGAATATTTACGTAAAATATTATTATAAAAATTTCAAGGTAAAAGATTATCTATCGGTATCGTTTATTTGGGATACTTGTCACACATTTTCATTTTTAGGCCTTACTACTTTCATGTCTTGTTAAACGTTCTTTTTCATAAGTTGACAGGTTTTGGTATCTGTAACCAATAACCAAAGATTATGGTGCGTTACGTTAGCCGTATTGAATGTCCTTATATCGTATTAAGTAAACATGTCGCTGACTGTTGATGTTCATGAACGGTCTACTGATGCAGAAATATAGTTAAACAATAGGTTTTTTCTCATGTGCAAAGAATGCTTCTACAGCACAATAAGCCCCAAAGCATAAACATAACTTATTACAAATTTTACAGTAAACGCAATAAAATTAAAATATGCATATCACATCACCATCGTGATTTACTGTCAAATCGAATATTCAACTTAAATATAATATTTGTTTTTATTCAATTATGTATCGAAGGAAAATAATTGTATATTTTGCAATAAGAAAATGTATAATGTTATAATGTAACTAAACATAATATATTTACATAGTTTAACAAATATCTATAAACATAGCATGTTAATGGCCTAGATGTACATAAACTGTATGAATGAAGACTTTCTTCTGTCCTTCAATTGTTCATTGGATAAAACAGGAAATTAGAAAAAAAAACATTTCCGCTAAATCTTTCCGTATTTCACGAAAAATCAATAGTCATGAGAAAGAACGACCTTTCTGTGTTTTTTTTTTGTCGTGTGTAGTATTATTTTGTTTTCTGGTACTAACTATGGTAGATCGTCATGGTTTTCCAATTATGTATACATATACATACTTAGCGTTAATAATACTTAAAATTTAATTTACATTTCGGTATAGTTTACGTTCGTGGAGTATAACTACTTCACTCGGTACTCCATAAAACGTAGGACCCGGATGAACTAAAAGGAGAATTATTTTTCCACTAGATATGTGACTATACCTTGCTATTGAAACTAGCTGTTTAAGCGCTAAGTCACTTGAAATTCCTTTTTATAGCTGTGCATTCAGAAGAACACTGTGCTGTCACTAGCAAACTTTGATTTATTAGCTTAATAAAGAAAGATCTAATGACTGCATGAAAAATCATGGTCTACAGCAAGCGATCTTAAGTTAATACTCAAACTAACACATAAATTGTTCATATTACTAAAGCCCGTATAGTAATATTACTTTATGACGTTTATCGATTTCGAAATTAATTTTGAACTAGAAGAGAAGTATGGAGGTTGAGGGAGATATTAATACACTTACGATGTCCTATTCCTCCAACAGCCGGTTAACACTGAAATATGCATTAACCTATTAAATTGTAATATAGAACGGTAACAAATCGGCACAACTGCTCGCACTAATTTTGTTTGTGTCTGCGTATTGCATGACATAAAATGTATCTAATAAGTTATTTGGTATATTAAAATAAAAGAAAGTCTAACTAAATTAACTTGTCATTGTCACGTAAGTTGAAGATTACTTTCTTCTTCGTCATAGCTTCTATTTTAATTATGACGCTAGAGAGGTGTCCGTTTTTAGCTTATAAATGGTACTATTAAATTATTTGTCACGTTAAGATGGTAAATGAATAACACACAACGTTAAAATAGATACACAACTTGAAACATTTTAAATTCAGGCCAATCTATGACCTCTAAAATGTTGACTCTACATGTTTCGACGTTTACCACATCATCATCAGGAGTGAACTTCTAAGACATAAGTATCATATTTATTCCTTCTTAGCTAGGTCATGTGACCTGTGTGTATGTTTGCTATTTCTGCATGAGATATGGTAATAAGGCATTCATGGAGTTTGTATGTTATTTTAACCATCTATACAATTTACCTTTCAAATTGGGAAAAACAATAGTTTGCCTTTTTTATATGTATTGGTAAAAAGGAATCAAGAAGAAGATTTAGAAACATTTATTTAACGGAAACCTTTTTCTGTTCTTATGCCACTACACCAGGAACCATGTCATACTGAAACACAAAAAAAAAATTCTGTGTTTTACACACATGTTCATACAATTTTGAAGATATGTACAAAACAAGAGGACTCAAAAATAAGTTGTTACTAATGGAACATATAGTAGTTGAAAGAGGATTTAATCCAACTATAGCAGGTAGAGCAGTTAAGAAATTCACTAATGTGGTAATAATGGATCAAAGTATTATCTTAAAACCAAGTTATGATCCAATCAGAAAGGAAGGTTTGTTTTGCAATATGTTCCAGGTTTAACTTCTAGTTTTCTTCATTACCCAGTCAAGCCGTCTCCAAACATTTATTAACTACTAGTTTATTCAAAGTGTTTAAAATAACAACAAATATTTTACTCTATATTTAAACCGATGAATAAGATAAAACAAATTTAAGGTAATATACTAAAGATAATATACAGTTAATGGAAAAGATGTATTTATAATATTGAATGGGGAAGTGTTTATATTGGACAGACAAAAAGTAGCATAAAATATTGTTTAGCAAAACATAAAGGACGCGTAGGAAATGAAAGGAATGAAAGTTCGACCATAGCAGAACATGTACATAAAACCAACATAAGATATGATGGGAAAAACAGTAATATTGGCTCAACCAAAAGGTATTCAAGCCAATATTATAGCAAATAAAGTTTAAAAAAGACCATGAATTATTAAATAGAGACGAAGGTCCGGCGAATATCTGTGTAATAATTTGACAGGATCTCCTTTGAGAATTATGCAGAAATAGCAAACATACACACAGGTCACATGACCTAGCTAAGAAGGAATAAATATGATACTTATGTCTTAGAAGTTCACTCCTGATGATGATGTGGTAAACGTCGAAAGATGTGGGGTCCACATTTTGGCGTGAGCTAAAATTGTTTATCTATTTTAACTTTGTATTTATTTATTGTTTTAACATTCTACACAAGTGTCAATGAATTAATATCTATTTGTCACGTGTTATGTATTCTAAATACAGTTTTTCATATCTTTAATTAAAGGTAACATTAATATAGTTTTAGATTCTATTCACAAATTTTAACATATAATAATCTGTGAACAGGAACTTAAACTTGAATTAAAAAACAACAGATTAAAAGCTTAGAAATTCAACATAATGAAACTCGAATTTTATTACTTTTAACATAAAAAATAAAGCAGACGTATTAACAAACATGTAAGAATAATAAGTTGATAAGTACTATAAATGGGAGTTATCATATAGAAACAAACATTCCTTGCAATAAACAAATTCATAATAGCACGTCCCAGCATACAGTATACACATCAGTAGAATCTGAAAGGTTTTAAATTGACACTATATCCGTTATGACCTTCAAAAACTCAGATATAATGTTTTCGTTACACCTAGACAAAACAAACAGGTCGTCAATGCTACTAATCTGTCTATGTGATATTCTAAGAATATAAAATATGCTACTTCTACCGTGAGCTGCCTGTCTCAATCATGGCCTGCACCCACACACACACACACACACTGATAAAATGTGTAATAATCTTGTTCGTTTTTTTGGATAAAGATATATATTTTTTCATTTGATTATAAACAACTATAATTATTACTGGAAAAAACACACAGTGTTACAATTTTCAGCTCTCAATAACTTCACGCACCCCAGTGGCACAGCGGTATGTCTGCGGACTTAAAACGCTAGAAACCGGGTTTCGATACCCGTGACAGATAGTCCATTGTGTAGCTTTGAGCTTAACTTAAACATATACAGTTAACATAAACCTCGTTTTCTGTAGTTCTTATATAGTTTGAAGATTCTTAAACCCTGCGATTTTTCTAATGCTAGTAACATGATACGATCTGATGTGGGAAAAATGGAGAGCACAGCGTAAAATAAATACAACTCTCTTTGTGTTTATACTTTCCTATGTTTACCTACACAAACGCCAAAAGATAGTTGGGAACACGCTACCAGCCGATAATGAGTCTCTGGTCTCCCAGCTGACAGTTGTGTCACTGCAACTTGTCATATCTCCAATGTATTCCAACCACATGTGAGCTCATTTTCAACTCAATGCTCAGACTTGCACTTGGATAAATAGGAGTATATCACGTTGTCAACTTTATCGGACCCCCTACGATAGACCTTCAGCCGTTAAACACTGATGGGTTTTATTGTTTTGTGTTATTTTCTGAAGCAAGCATGGCGACAGCCAGTCAGGCTACAATACTATCCACTACTGCTTGGACCTAATCTGAGTATTTCATGGGAAGGAAAGAGATAAACGAATCAAGATCCACAGTAACGTGCCGATTATCACAGCCCAACTTGGCGCCGCTGTCAGCCGTAAGGGGTATACAAGCGGAAGAAATGAAGGACTCGGTTTTTCAAGACAAAGCAAGTGCGCGCTATGATCATCAGAAATGTTCCAATAACTCCAAGATTTAATAACATGATATATATATGAGTGAAGTAGATACAACGCTCAGCTTGACTCGTGACGGTTAGGTTGGGGCCGCAAGCACAGGAACGGATGAGTACGTAGATCTCTCTTTTTCCATATATATATATATATTTATATATATATCACATTTCATATAAAGCTTGTAACATGTAATCAGTTTTGTACACTGCTTTTGTGACAAATCAAATAATATTGGATAATTATGATTGTATTATTTTACGAATTTACTCGCGTGTATTGTTGTTTAATCTTCAAACACTCTAGTACTATGTAGATGCTTCTAAGGAGAAGATTAATATAAAGTATACATCATAAGGTTAATATCATGTTTACGATGGGTTTGACTAATTTACTAAAACGTGAACTATCGTTTATCCTTAGTCTTCCAGTGGATCAGCGGTAACTTTCCGAACTTACAGGGCTAACATTTGGGCTTCGATTACCCGCGTTGGACAGCCGCGCTAAAGTAAACAGCATCAATCCTTAGCAGATCACATAGGTAGCAAATATAAACGCTTCACTTACTATAAGTACAAAAATAACATTATTTTCTTTGTTTGCTGATTGCATGTACAAATTTTTCTGCGTTATGTCTTACACGAACTCAAACTTCAGAAGAATGACAAATTGATTTACTTGAGCAGATATTCTGCTACTGCTACCTTGTATGTGACTCTACTTTCAGGAGAACTTACTTAACGCTTCGATTCTTAATTTAGACATAACACCCCTTATTTCATCAAGCCCAATTCATTGGTTACTTAACCATAGTGTGTTCCGCGAGCTGTGAAGGTCTTAGGCTCACGCGAGAATGGATTATTTACACAGACTTACTATGTGGAGGTTATGCTTGATTGGGTGTATAATAAAATCTATTATTGGACACATAACAGTAACTGAAAGTAACCAATCCTAGAAGCTCCGTGAATGAAGGGTTTTCAACTTTTTTCATTCTCAATATATCACGAGTTCAATATAAAGTTATTTTTGTTATGGAAATGGCAATGTTTTATTTGTTCTAAAAACATACTCAGAACATTTCATTTTGTGCATTTTAAGTATTATCTTTCCGTAATATAAGTCTAATAGTACATGAATTGGTTTAAGTATTATTTCCTCTCCATTCTTCTAGAATCAAATATTAGAGAAAATTAAAAAGGATTATTTGCAAGTTTGTGTTATTTTAAATACTCTTAAAATAATCTAATTGGAATTACAAAGGACTGGCACAAAATCTGAAGAATGGTTTCCGTACTAAGCACATCTGACATGTAGTAAAACTTTCATACTTAGTTTTTAAGCTTATTCATGATAAAGAACGATTATTCATTAAATACTTTTGTAAATAAACCCATTTTTACTTCTTTCTTCAAATATCATATGATTTTTTTTAATTCTTTTGCAGATTTCGTTTTCATCGGTCGCATATATGTATCCAAGCTTAAATGGGTTATCAAATTCCATTAGGCAATCTACAAACCATAAAAAAACACTAATATTAATATATTGCTCAGAAATTTTAAAATTAGCTGTTGACACAAATCAGAATGGTTTATCAGTATCGAACTTCTCAGTAAAATCTCCACAATCTCTGATGAGCCCCCCAGTGGCACAGCGGTATGTCTGCGGACTTACAACGCTAGAAACCGGATTTCGATACAAACAAACAATCTCTGATGATGTTTAGAAGTTCTATTCAGCTGCAACCATTATAGAAATAACTCTCATTTAAGGAAAGCTAGAATAATACAAAAAAAAATGAAAGTCCAATGTAGTCTCTACTTGTTGATTTACATCATATATGTTATATAAATTAGAAGCTTTTAATTCCGAAACGCCGGTTTACTAGAATGTTTATTAATTTCGTTTGGTATACGTATATTACAAACAACCACCAATTACAATTATTCTACACAAGATAGCACATAACATTGTAATATTGTTCTTTCAAGAAAATGTCCATCGAAACAGTAAACATGTACTGTTTATAAAAGAAAGTAAAATCTACAATAAATCTTTTCGTTTGAAATATTTCACCTCCAGCTGTCTCAAGTCCTAGAATCGTTGTTCGAGCTCTATGTTAATATTAGTGAAATAAACACAAAATCACAAAATAAGAGAAACCACCGATCGTGGGCTTTGAAATCTGTCCCATTTGTATTACATAAGGGTATATATACTAAAACATAATCACAAGTAATTTTTGAATAATATACATCCAGCGCAATTATTAAAACATTTACTTCTTGAGTTAAATAATATTTTTTTGTCACAAGCTGCCTTAAACAAAGGATCGATGCAACCATTTTTTGCTGAAAGTTCTATCCAGCGATTATCGCTAAATCATCTATTTGTAAATTAACCATTGTTGAAAAATTCTTTGCTTTTGATAAAAATAAAATAAAAAGTCCTCATGAAAAAAAAAAAAACAATGTATGATTACAAAACCAAACTGTTTCGAAACAAATTTTCTTTAGTAGAAAGAATCTCTAGCATTATTTAACAAAACTTTGTGTGTATTCGTTTATACCTGGCGAATAACTGAACCGATTGTCACCAAAGATGAAATATACACTTAGAACCCCCGGAGTTATATATGGAAACTCGGAGTTCGAACCTGACCGAACTATGTCCCACTCTAGGGGGGTCCCTATATATTCTCCGTGCATGGAATGGGTACGTCAGCTACTTTTCCATTTTAAAAAACAACAAAAAACAAGAATGAATCCTCAATAGCCGTGACACTTGACATTTAAGCAGGATTATAGTAAATTAATTTATGAGACCTCTTTTCCCCCTTTTAATTAGCCATATCTTTGTGCGCCACCAATAATAAGCGTGAGACGTGTGTATACCCAATTCGATGTTATTACTCTTCAGCTTCTCTACCAGCCTACCCTCCAATTGAAATTCTTTTAGGCAGGATTAGAGTAAATTAATCTATGAGATCTTGGGCGTGGTCAAATATATCACTCGGAGTGGTTTGATCTCCTGAGTCCAAAACTGTAATTATATTTCAAATCGGTCAAGAGATGACGGAGCTATGAGCTAAATGTTTGTACTTGATAAAAAACTCAGAGCCATTCTATGAGCCGCTATGCCGTGGCTAAAAAGGAACGTACCTAATGCTAGAACCGGAACAGAAAGTATTAATTTCATCTTGAAACACGTATAACAACATCACCAATATAATTTTGATGTTTAAAAAGTCATGCACTAGATTACAACATTAAGCTAGCAGCAGATCAAAGCTTAATATATAATAATTTATAGATAAATATGTTAATATTTAGCAGAATAGGGGAAATATTATTGCCTGAGAGTGAAGTTTATTAAATATTAACATGTTTCGGCCAGTATACGACTAGTACAATTGAAGATCAGAACAATGTATAATATCATGAACCACGATAGTGCTTCATAATAGGGATCGCTAGGAATTGCACGAAACCCTAATAGAAGTTTCGGGCAAAAAGCACTTTAAATAGTAAAGATTCAGTTTAAACAACACTTTAAAACCGTTACTATTTACTGCTAAGGCTGTGCACATATAAAATGCACAAAAAAGCACGCATGTTAAAATTACAAAGAAAAGAAAATCCGCTTAAAACGGTCCTCGTTTGTTATCCTTCTTCTTATTATTATTATTATTCTCTTGCCAGCCTACAACAAAAATGGCTTTGTAAAGTGTACCTAAACCTTTTGAAGAATACTAAACAAGGTACTGCGAAGGTCGTAGGAGTGTTGAAAAGTTGATTTGTTTCTTGTATATTTTAGATAAACTAAAAACATTATAATTCTAGTGTAAACGATGTTATCATAACCCCTTGAAGTTAGCTTTCTAACAAATATCTGGTGTTCCTTTAAAAAGCTTAAGTACAAGTTGATACAGGAATTACCAGCCAATAATAGATGAACATTAGATGACTGTAACATGGACATACTCAATGTTTTGTACACTGTACAATTGGTGTCTTTAGGGAGCCAACCCCTATATTATGTATGTAGTGAAAGAATAAAAATAAATCAATACACATAATATGAAATTTTATTCCACACATTCGTAGAATAATTACTTCAAAAGACACGAAGGCTTATTTAAAACGATATTTTAGACGCATATGTTTTATTGGTAAAATTTTATATGCGCTTAGTAAGGGTTGTGTCTTAGTTTAGGCATATAGTTGCATTGCTACGCATTATACATAGAAACTTTAGTGACACAGAAATCTCCATGACATTCACCAGCTGCAGCTTAACATTTTACCTCTCGAACTTATGCAACCAAATAGTCAATAGCTACAGTAAATCATCATGGACCGTATGATCTAGCTACAAGCTTTGTTTATTATCATTACATATATAAAGTTAACTACCATAACAAGTAATCCTTTACCCATAGCTGAGCATAAAAAAAAGCCAACAAACAAGATAAATAAGAAATTGAGAACTTAAAAACCTGCAAATATGGATCGTGACCAGAAGGAGGACAACCAAGCTGCAGTATCCGGCAGACAAGGTTTTTTCTGGCTTATAAGACCAAAATATAATTTTGAAATAAACCTGTCATTCCATTGTTTGGCGTTACTTCGGCTACACGAGGGAAAGTATTATAATACATATTACGAAGAAATGGCATCTCTAAAACAATGTTAACTTTATACCAAAGAAAGTTTACCAACTGAGACACTAAAATTTTGCAGTAGAGAAACTCAGTTTTCATAAGATAAAATATTAAATATATTACAACACATAACTAAAGAAAGGCTGTCAAAAAAAGACCATAATTTTTCTTCACAGTCAATGACATAAAATCAGTTTGTGGAAATTTTGCAAATCCTGTGTACTTATTCAGTCTGTCCATAGGCAGGAAGTTTTAATATTCCAACCCAGGAAAACATATAACGTTTAGTCCACAATTAAGACAGCTTGAAGTATAAACTAAACTAATCTTAATAGAAGAGTATAGAGATGTAACGCATTTTGATAAACATTTTGAATTCTTAACTTTTAAAGATCAGTAAACATATATATAAACAATATTTTAATGTAATGATGAAAATTCTAAGTCAACAATAGAGCCATAATATCAGGACAGAGTGCGGTTTCCTTCTGTCAACCTGCGTATTACACAGTCCTTATTATCAAACTAACGTAATATAACTGTCCCCCAATTATCACCCTTGCGTGTTACCAGACAGTATATATTATCATATCAGCATATTACACCTGCCTATATATCAAACTGGCGAGTTTTCACAGAGTTCCAATTATCAACATATCATCGTATAATAGCAGTTCTCTAATTATCAACCAAGCATAAAACATCAGTTCTCTAATTATCAACCAAGCATAAAACATCAGTTCTCTAATTATCAACTAAGCATAAAACATCAGTTCTCTAATTATTGTGTTCGGGCTGCCCTTTAATCACCACCTAAATCTATGTAGGTATTTGAACAATATGTGGTATTGATATTGCTAATTTACGGTTCGAGATTATTCAGCAGACAAGCTTATTAAAGATAATGTATTTTTTTCCTTTCCTCACCAAAATTTAACATCAATGTTAAATATACTTCAAATACACACATAAATATCGGTTCACTGGGTGAGTAGAGGATAACATAACACACCAGTGTAGCTAAGACACTTACTGAAAGAGGGCTAGTCTTTGTTTCCTTTTTTCTGTCAGTTTGCTCTTGCTCAGGGTTAGTGATGATCGGTAGAATTCCCGGCAACCGGTCTAAGTCAGTGAGAAGTAGCGAACTGAACAATAGACAGGGATTCACGTTTTATTCTCGCCAAAGATCACAATTTTTAAGGTTAATATAGCTTCATTGTTTGTTTTAATGTTTGTATTATATTATATTCAGATTTTAAGGGTGAAATACAGTTAAGATTCATCCAACTATTTTGAATTTCTTATCGTGGGATTACTACCATATCCACAAACAGTTGCGAATGGTCAATGGTAGAGCAGATTGGAATACTGAGTGTTCAAGTACCCCAGCCTTACTAACCCTATTTTTTATTATTGTTCTTCATTTACTTGTATAACAGTTATTCACCTGTGATTTCTGATTTAAATGAAAGAACGGTGTATACCCAACACCTTTTGGTTGCCATATCAGTAGTTATTTTCCTTCAAGTTTATACCCTTCTATAAATCTTGTTTTGTTTTTGTCCTGTGCAATTTGAATGAATTTATTATTGATTAGTATATAAATATATATATCCTTATGGTTTACAAGAAATTATGAGAAGTGTTTGTTTACTAAGAGAATTTGCACTATCTATATTAAAACAAACTCTGTGCTGCACTAAGACGTAACTACAGTTTGTTTGTTTATTGTAAAGTACACAATAGGCTATTTATACCCTATTCCCGGCTGGTATCGAAACCCGATTTATAGTGTTATAAGCCCATTGATCTACCATTGATCTCATATTTACACCTTCTTATTCATTCTCTTCAGTTTCGTGCACTGTTAACATCATAATACAGAATTACTAGACTGAAACAGACATTATAACCTTTAAAATACATCTCCATTATGTTTTTTTTTTCATAATGGATTTTGCATTTGTAAAGATAGCAGGGTAATAACACATTATTTTCACCAATTTGGCCGTTGGAGTTAACTTTGCTCCCTTAGGCGTGAATTGAGTCATCTTTATCTATCTGTGCCTGCCTCTTGCACTATAACGTTGGCACTTGGATGAAGCTGTATACAGATGCTTATTCAACATACCAGCCGTCATTCATGACATGATGTAGCTGGATCTTCTTTTATATTAGTTATCTAAAATCATAGCCTGCATACTGTTAAATATTCAGAGTTTATCTATTTTTGGCGCTGTCGTAGGAGCTGGTTCATCTTGTAAGATTGGATGTCACGGTAACTCCCTTGGTGTATCACCTTTCATTGTTTTTACTAGGACAACGGAAGTCTCCTGTTTAATTGCAGCTGTTGGAATGAGTCATACTTCCTTTCCAGACAGACTGTGAGATTTCTGTTCAGTTTGAAAAGTGTCGAGAAGATTTTCCGGTGTGGTACAAGGCATCAATTAATATATACATGTAAACCAATTTTGAGATATTTATGGAAAGAGCCTTAAGTAAGGTACTAAATAAATCAAAAACATAAATGATATATGTCTTTGTAATATTACCTAGAAATATTTAACTTGTTTGATAAATTCGTTTTATTCGTATAAATTACACAATATCGTGTTACTTACGTTTTTAAAATATATATCACGTAATTTTTTTTTTATCCTGAATAAGTTAGCTATGCACATAAAACTTTATTTGACATAAAACCCGGATGTACCGGTATTTATTTAAGAAAAGTTAAACAAACATCTAATTCAAATATACACTTCTCTAGATATTTTAGACACTCGTGATATTTTAAACAAGGCCTTTAATGTTAACAGTGCAAAGCTGTTGGTTTCCATATTGAAATAATGGAGCTTCTAGAAGTTTTTTCTTCACTTTGGGGACATTGCCCAAGTTTTAAAATATCGAAACTTTCTTACTTACATTGTAGAACAATAATTATAGTTATTTATAGTCAAATACTGAAAGTTACTCACACATAAATATCAAGAATAACTATATTTATGGTCCATTATCTATACCGTTGTTTAGATCTAAAAAAAACTGCACCATTATTTGTCTGTGATATTTTCGTAGTCACAGTTTGAATAACTGTACGTATATTTTCATCCCAATAAGTACATCTTTAATCATAGCCGCGATGTAAAAATAAAATTTTACGAGCTCTTTAATGATAACGTTATTATAAAACTGATAATTAAGGCAGTTTATAACACATAGCTGTATTGTTATTCACAGCCTATATCATTTTCTATTACACACGATACTTTAGTCCTTATTTACACCTAGAAATATTGCATGCCACTCTTGTAATGTATCATTGTTTGTAACCACAATAATTACTCTCTTATTTTCAGTTCCAATACTCATATTGTTATTTTATATACAATTTCGAAAGAAACAAGAATGATAACGCAATAAGTTCCTATTTTTATCAGCAAATCTTGTTATTTCCAACGTTTTTATGTCGCTTTTTTAAAATTGGCCATCACGAACTAATCCGTTAGTGGAAGCAAATAACAATAAGATATTGTAGAAAATGTATTTTTATTTTTATGACTGTCATGTTCTGTAACCATCAAAACAAATCATTTAGTCAATGTATCTATGTAAGATACAACTGGGTTTACTAGACAATATGGGTTAAAAGCATTGGAGGCAAAACATGTTACAGTTCGTTTTATTCACACAGTATCTGTTGTTTATTGTGCACTACGGTCTGGAGAAATCGGTCGAGAGATTTGAGTGAATGGTTTTCTAAGTACCCCTCAGCTTGTTCCACTTCCTAAGAAAATGGTCTATAAACATAAAGGATATGACAAAGAAGAACAAAAATATGTTTTTCTTGTATTTTTTTCCCAAAAAGGATCATCCTATTAAGACCTAGAAAAGTTTTTTTTTAATTTTCATACTTTTAATCTAAATTAAGGTGAAATTTCTAAGGTATATGATCTAGTAACTCCCTTCTGGTGACGTTTTTGTTTCCTGTGACGAATTCTCTTGCATTAAAATACTTGCTAGCCAGAAGACCCAGGATTGAATCCTGGTTCTGCCGCTCCATACAATCCTACACAGGAGTTTTCTGCAGATGGCAACAGATTAGCAGCCGACAAGTATAATATAAACTAAACAGTATATAGCGATAATAATAATAATAAAATAATTGTAACTAGTCAATAATTATGTAGGCTACTAACAATAACAACGATTGATATCGATTGTAACAGCCGCACCTTGAGAATTTACATTATATTCAGGTGTATAATTATCAGAGAGTTTGTTTTGTTTTTAAGCACATAGTCACACAGTGGGCTATCTGTGCTGTGCACTACACGGGTATTAAAACCAGTTTTTAGCGTTAGAAACTTAAGACTTATCGCTAGAGCCACTGTGGGGTTTAACAGAAAGATACAAAAAAAAGATGAACTGAATGTTATTTGTTGGTTTCCTATTTTCAATAAAAGCAACGTATACATGTTTTTGAAATAAACGTTCGATAAACAATATAAAACCAACTTAGAAGTGACCTAATCATTCCTCATTATTTTATTTACTTATGTATTGAGAAAGGGTTAGCCTTATGGTAGATCTCTGGAGTTTGGAATTGGCGAGGTTGGTTCGAATCTGTGCGATACCACAAAATATTTCCCACTTTTTAAACTTTTTGTGCGTTATAAGAATGATAGTCAATGCTATTGCGTGGATGGTAGGTGCTGCTGATTGAATACGTTCCCTCTGGTTAGTAGTTCATTAATAGAAAAGTTATCGGATAGCCTTAACAGCTTTGTCATAAATATGAAATACAAATAGAAATTATTTATTTGGTCACAATAAATACCCACTATAAATGAAAAAGTTATAGAAAACATTGATAAATCTCATTAAAGAATATTTTAACCACATAAATGTATTTCTCATCCCACAGAACAGAGATGGAACCAGTTTTTGGAATGTAGTATGTTGTTTGACCTCACAATTAATATCGAAGCCAGAAATCTGACTTGTTTCGTCTTACTTCCTTATCAATACTAGAACTTACAAGGAATTATATGACAGCAGAAATATCGTAATTCTTTACCAACTATTATTAATCAAACTGAACTAGATAACTTGATAACGACATACACGTCTGTAAAAATGTTGATTTGTGTTTACAAGTTTATACTTTTCTATTATAAAAGTTATTACAAATAAAATTCATAGACAAATAACTTTTATTATTACAAGTAAATTAGTAGGACATTAAAAGGATAACATTTTTTATTAATCAATATTAACCGATATAGGTCATGCTTGAACTTAATAGATCAGGGTGACTAAAACCAGCTTGGGTCGTCGAACATGTTTGAGGGTAGTTTGAGGTTATATAGACTTGAACATTTGATAGACATACTCAGCCATTAATTATGCCATACAATAAAATTAAGATAAAAGAAATAATCTTCAGAGCTTACGTTATCCTATAAACCAAATATTTTCTTCTAGACGGTTGCAGATCTTGGAAGGAGATGGGGGGGGGGGGGTATAGCCCTTATGATTCCACAGCCAAAACTTCTATTCCTTTTACATTAACAAAGTAAAACTGTCAAGCTTGAAGTGAATCGTAACTTGCCCACACAATGATTGAAGGCGGGGAAACAGCATCATTACTGGTGCAAATATGCCTGTTCTTACAGAATCATTAGTGGTGCAAATATGCCTGTTCTTACATCATTATTAGTGGTGCAAATATGTCTGTTTTTACAGCATCATTAGTGGTGCAAATATGCCTGTTCTTACAGAATCATTAGTGGTGAAAATATGCCTGTTCTTACATCATCATTAGTGGTGCAAATATGTCTGTTTTTACAGCATAATTAGTGGTGCAAACATGCCTGTTCTTACAGAATCATTAGTGGTGCAAATATGCCTGTTCTTACATCATTATTAGTGGTGCAAATATGTCTGTTTTTACAGCATCATTAGTGGTGCAAATATGCCTGTTTTTACTTCTTGAATTAGACTAGCATGTCAGCTGTTGTATGACAAAAGTTCTGTTCATTCATTAACTTGAACCTCAAAAAATGAAAAACTGTTAGTTTATGAAAATACTTTGCAAATTTACTCTGTTATGCCAGAAAGAAACAGATACCAGACGCTTTATGACAAGTTCCTTTACAGGTTTATTGAATTATAGATAAATCACAGCAATTAGTTCACAGATACAGACAGAAGATTTCGTGAGGAATGTGAAGCTCAAAAATTATATCCCACATATGCTCAATCGGATTGATTGTTCTAGACCAAGAAAGGTGACTTAAAGTACAGTCATATTTTTGAATCAATTTTCCGACGATATGATTGTCTAAGAGTTTGGAAGTTGATCGATAACAGTGTTTATGTATATTTTGATTTTTTTTACCTCCATATCAGAGAAATCCTTATGGTTTGTTTGCAAAACAAACCATAATGTGATTAGGTATTTGCATTATAAGACGTACACAACATCTAACACAAGATGATTCATTTTTTTTAAATACAGAGGGCCGGACTGTAGAGAATGGAAACATTGGAGGTTCATACTATTGTGGGACTTTCCTATTAAATGTTTTTGGGAAAAGTATAAACATAAATACATTCAGCGGTGGGAATGAATGCGAGCCGCTACTTGGACCAGCTGGTGTACAAGATCTAATGATCAATGTGTTTTAAATTTTCAGCTAAATAAACTGTTTTAAATTTCTCAGATTGTATCTAAATCAAGTTGCCAGTCAGCTTAAGAATGATTGCTGACCAATCTATGTGTGAGGAAACTTTTCTCCTTCAATTTAATTACGTTTATAAGCATTGCACACATTCATCGCATATATATTTGTAAATTCTAATTAGCAAAGTTAGTAACTATTTGTAAAGAAAGGAACCGGAAACTCTTATTATTTTAGTATTAGTTTTAAATAACAATTCTAAATTATTTGTTTTTTCACTTACAGTGATTTTGTTTTTACGTGTGATCTGTACATTATAGTTTCTTCACGATAAATACCTCCCATCGTGGAATAACATTCTACAGTTTTTCTCCAAGCTCCAGTGATAAAATACTTGGGCTTTTCAGATAAGCATTTTATCTTAGTAATCTAATTCTGGTTAAAACTTCTTGCATAGGTGTTCTTATTTTTGTGCTTCAGGTTAATATCTCGTGAAACGTAACGTCAATTACTATGTGGTCTTTTGAAGTGAACTCTTAATTCGTAGAAAGTAACACGAAACATTATGTGGTCTGATGAAGTAAACAGTATCCAATGGAAAGGAACACGAAACATTATGTGGTCTGATGAAGTAAACAGTATCCAATGGAAAAGAACACTAAACATTATGTGGGCTGATGAAGTAAACAGTATCAGTATCTCATGAAAAAAAAACTATTCGTTATGTAGTCTGATGAAGTAAACAGTATATCGTGGAAAAGAACACCAAACAATATGTGGTCTGATGAAGTAAACAGTATCCCATGGAAAAGAGCATTAAACTCACATTATACAGTTTTTTTAAATGTAAATTACCATTTAAATCTAAATTCAGAGATTTCTTACGTGAATATTTACAGATATCACAATCCTTGTTTTCGAAACAATACAAATAAGCTAATTCTCATAACGTTTGAAAAATGGTCTTACAGCAAAGTTTTCACAAACGTTTAAGAACTTCCCTAAATTTCTTCCTTATCAAAATATAGTGAGACAATGGTGAAAGAGGATATACTGAACACATACGAAAATAATAGAGCATAAACACAAATGCTAGTTTTCAGTAACTTTTTACTTCAATAATAGTAAAATCCTGAAAGCGTACAAAGATGTCCAACGCAGAACAGGTACTATCTGTGAGGTTGATTATCTTTTTAACATGGACTACATATGAAATGTTGATTGGTCTTCAACAACTGTTGTCTCTGGTCAAGCCCGCCTACGAGGGAGGGGGGCAACTGCCCAGAGGCCCGGACGAATGAAACCTGGTTATGCCGTAAAGTCCGCAAAGCATCTTCAGGCTATATCTTCATTTAATGATAAAAACCATAGTTTTTGGCTTTTCTTTGCATATAGACGCTTGATACATTAAGAAAGACTGAACTAATAATTTGAGTAATAATTAATATGTATTTGTTACTTTATAGATTTGTTGTTACTTTATAGATTTAATAGATATTTGTTGTTACATTATAGATTTCATAGATATTTCTTGTTACTTTATTAACGTTTTTGCTGTGAGGTAAAAACGGCTGCTGCTATGATTTTGTCTGGTTTATGAACTCGTTGCTGTCCTAATTTAGGATCTTCTTTTTAATAAATTATTGAACATGTTAAAAAAGAGAGAGAGAGAAGCGGCCCGTGCTGGCTCTCGACGTTCCTGTCTCTGGTTATGATTATGGCTACGTGATAGAGGAGCTTTTAACACTGGCCAAACCATAGGCTCTCCCCTCTCCAATTATGGAGTCTTGTCGCATCACGTTTGTCAGTGCGCAGTCTATTACCGGAAGACAATAGGTTGGCAGAAACTTAGTTATTATTTTTGTTGTTTAGTATTTATTAATTTGTACATTTTTGCTTTATTTAATTATTTAGTATTATTATTATTATTTTACATAATTACTTTTACACTAAGTTTTCGATATAAATAAGAAAGGAATTTGCTTTCAATATACAGAAGTGGAGTAAAAAACTAATAATCGCTGCTAGACATTATATCAAAACCCAGACTAGCATCAACAACCTGGAATATAATTGCAAAAACTAATAAAATTAATCCCCAGTTTATTTATTTTATTCTTAAAATAACTCGAAAGTGATTGAAAGATTTATACAAAATTAAGCATAATATAAATATTAATTTTTTAACTGTTGTCACTGAGGAATAAAACTTTTGTAATATTCTTGTGGTTTCTTTTAAATATTGTGGTGAATGTAATTTAACGTCCAGTCCACGTGACAATCACAAATGTGTTTATTTCTTCCTTTAAAGTTCCTACAAGCTTGAACACTTAAGCACTGACGTAAGTTGATATAGGATTGTGTTGCAAATGACGTAAACTAACGAAAAACAAATCAACTTACTTAAACAAAGAAACTCAATAAGCGCGACAAGCAAACACAGATCCAAATACTCTCTATCGTCTTCAAACAATTCTACTTTTCCGGACTATCTTCTCCGATTTTATATTTATAGTCTATCTTAAAATGTTCTATAAGAAAACTTAACGTCAACTAAGAACTTCCTAGGCCCACTATTATTAAACCTTTCGATTTTAAAGTCATTATTAAAACCCGCAAATCCCTTTAGCTAACAATGAAATTACAGCATAAAAAATACAGCTTGCAACAAAACTATAAAAAGTCAACTGCTTCTTATCTTTTTGAGTATTTTGCTTAACAATAATCGGGCATCAAAATGCCATTCAGTTTTGCCGTCTTCCTAGAAATTATTGCCGTAACTATTAACGAATAAGCTTACTATTTACTATCTGCTTGACACTATAGCAATAATGCAAACAAACAAAAGACTAATTTAGATTTATTAATTAAGAATAAAATTGCCCAACTTAAGTAAATTAATCTAATTTGACTCTTGTGTTATCAAAACACTTGAAATGAATTAAATATTTGTCACAAATCAAGAAGAATATAAATTCGCCTTTTAATTAAAAAAAAAACAAACAAACCCGAAAGCTTAATTTGCAATCGTCTTTACTCTTCAGCGACCTACTGTGTGTATGATTGGCAATATATCATTACCAGCTGACGTTATTCATTAACTGTATCTACAACTTTGAATGCCCTTAAGATTAAGTAAGAGAATTGTGACCCATACAAATTATTTTAGATTAAATAATGAATCTCTAGA
This sequence comes from Limulus polyphemus, assembly GCF_000517525.1. NCBI lineage: Eukaryota > Metazoa > Arthropoda > Merostomata > Xiphosura > Limulidae > Limulus > Limulus polyphemus. The sequence continues at coordinate 670,304 of NW_013665876.1, read as the reverse complement.
AACCAGAACTGTTTGTGATACAAATTAATGCCACTTTAAACAAGTTAATGGATATTTAACAACTGGGTCTCTTTAAGAATAGCTATTATTATTTTCAGGGCTGGTGAATGAAACTATACTAACTGGTCTGTTTATGAGACATATAAGTCACGAAATATCTTTATTTTCCTTACGTTTTCCAAACTATGGCGCTCAAAGATCCTTGAAAAAGCGTAATACGAATCCTCTGGTAAAATAGGAAAACATTTCTCTGAAGTTGTTTGCCTTCTTTTTCTAATATTTCCAGGAAATCGATTAAAGCATTATTTACTGATGATTTTATTTCAACTGAGACTTATAGTAGGCTGCCTAGCAGACTGTTAATAGCTTGGACTTTAAGCTAAAGGGTAATCAGCAAATGAAACACTCCCTGAAGTCACATATTGTACTGTTCATGGAATTAAACTATTAAAATTTCCTTTAAACAGAAGAAAGTACCGAAAGCAAAGTAGACTATACATGAAAATAGTAATATGTTCATTACTCTATCTCAAAGATGTCCTCTAGGAACAGTTGCAAAACAGACTAATGACTGCCTCTTAGAATGAGTAGTATATATATAACAACTGGATAAGTTTTTAAGGATAAAACTAACAAGAACTGTTTCTAGAAATAATTAATGAGTTTATGTGTAAGGTAACTGTGACTGTCTATAAGACTAATAATCAGTCTGTAGTAGATGGGTCTGTCTGTAAAACCAATAATCAGTCTGTAGTAGATGGGTCTGTCTATAAAACTAATAATCAGTCTGTAGTAGATGGGTCTGTCTGTAAAACTAATAATCAGTCTGTAGTAGCAATTTGACTATTTGTGAAATGAACTAAGAGATCTGTAAAAACTCAGACAATCCGGTAGATTGACTCATGGTTGTATAACAACTGAGAATTTTCTTGAAACAACTTTTAGGTTTATAGATGCTAATAGTGTTCGTAGTATTATCTCTCAGACTGAAGATACCTTATAACAAATTAGGAAGACTTTAAATCAACTAACGACTAATAACAACAAGAACAATCAATGTAGCAACTGGATCTGTTTACATAACATGGACTAAATGGGGACTGTGTGCGATGTGGGCAAATTGATATATCGTGCTAAGGCTGCTCATAGAATGGACTAATGAGTTTACAATAATTAGAATTGCACGCGAGATGTTATATCGTAACTAAAACTGCTTGTGAAATGGACTAATGGACATACGTAATAGGAGTTGTTTGTGATACGATATAATGGACAAATAGCAATTGGAACAAAACATGAAACCAATTAAAGAATACGTAGTACTTTGTGTGTGAAATCTAGTAATAGCTTCTGAAAAAAATGGCGTGTAAAGAATTTGGAGAATCCTTTGAAATTTACTTATTTACTCCATCTGTTCCTCAGATTGACTAAAAGTTCTAGTAAAACATGAATTGTCCGAAGTTTGTCAAAAAGAAGAAAAGGTGGAATTATTCATGACAGTCACTAACGATTTAATATCGGATTCGATATTGTCTGTGAAACTAACTAGTGCGTTTAAAGTAATGGGAACAGTCCATGATTTTACTAATTTTTTTATAATCGACTTGAGTTAAAATTCACTGAATAATATGTATATGTCATCCAGAAATATCCGTGCGACTGCACGCTTTTATAACATTTTACTGGAATTGTGAAAACCCACCAGTGGCACTGCGGCAGGTCTGTGGACTTACAACACTAGAAACCGGCTTTCGATACTCATGGTGGGCAGAGCACAGATAACTCTTTGTGTAACTTTGTGCTTAGCTACAAACAAACAAATTGTGAAAATAGCAACTATTAAAACAAGAGAAAAAGACTGATGAAAATGTTAAAAATTTTTTAAAGACATCAAGAGCACAAGGTGATGCATTTTGTATTTGCCGGTAGGTGGTATTCCCGTTAAGCATTCTTACACAGTTTACTTTACGTAGCGGCATTTCTTAGTGCACTGTGAGTGAGTGATTGTAAGAATACTTACAAACTGACAAAATAAATAAATAGTTGAAAAAAAAACCCTGTTTCGATCAACATTAACTTTGTTCAGCATAAAGTAAGTATACTTGATTTTCACATTGAATTTATCCATTAGTTCAGCTATAAGATTATATGGGAACAAAATAAACTAATTCTAATTTATTACAAATTTTGAAGCCAAGGAAGAATTCTTTTCAAAAAAGAATGAGCAAAATCACCCCGTTTTACAGTATTATAATGACTGACTTTAAATAACATAAATGGGAAAAGCTGATAAACATACATAGCTTTTATGCTTTATGATTATTAACAAACCACGTGTTTATCATACCTGTGTAATTTTTATCATGCAATATTTTCCAGAACTCATAACTGAAATAAAATTTGAAGATACTGACAACTCACTCTAATACTATCATAAAAGGGATTAGAATTTTTTAGAGCGATTATTGTACGTACAGAATCACATAACATTCCAATGATGTTTCAGTAATCACCGATTCATCCATCCACATATAGTAGTCATATATTGCAAGTCTCATTGGAATAACTTCGACATTGAGCAACCGTGATTAAACGGGTGTGTGAAATAGTCTCTGAAGATACATATAATCATTCACAACTGAACCATCTATCTTTTGGAAGTGATCTACCAGTGAGAGAAACGATGTCATTTCTTGCATCGAAATAAAGTTGCTTCTGGCTGTTCAGAACTACAACAGAGATTGTGTTAATCATTTCGTTGTTCTGTCTGTTGATGAGGCTCGATTCCCACGGGTGAAGAAACGATATGCAAAATACACCTCGGGAGGTAGAGCGTTGCTGGGCTAAGAAAACTGAAATAGAGAATGCTATGTAACGACATACAAGGTACTTGACTTTATATGTAACGATATATAGAGTACTTGGCTCGTTGATTTTATTAGTTTTCTAAATAAACCTTTCTTGTTCCCTGCTTATGCAAAGTTGTGTTGGACAGTAGAATTAATATTGAACAAGTAAACTTCTCATCTTCATCAAAGCGTTGTGTAACATATGCCCAAAGATGCCCAAATATTGTGTGGAATGCAAGCGGAAGATCTGAATCCAAATTTCTTAATCATTTATCACAGTTGATCCATTCAGCACAGTTTTAATAAATATTAATCTATGCACTTCAGATACTGATTGATGTTTATTCTGTTTTTTTGTTTTTTGTTTTTTTTGTTGGGTTTTGTTGGCTGTCTGCACATAGCCGTCCCCAATTTTCAACTGAAAGACTAGAAGGAAGGTAGTTAATGAATAGCACCCTTCGGAAGCTCTTGGATTATTCTTGTGTCATTAAATAGTACGATTTTATCGTACTCTTATAGCGCACACACGGTCCCAAAGCGCGGAATACACTTTTGCGGCAATGGTTCACGAACCACGAATCCTCAGATTCACAGTCTGGGCACGCTATCTACTAGACAACCCCGAATATTGATTGATGTAGTCTCCTATGAATTGGATGATAGCTATAAATATCTATTTAGATACATTCATATATATATACACACACACACGCGCGGCAAACTAAAAACGATTCTACTGTCAATAAAACTACCATGACGCAGTCTCTTAGCTCTTTCACTGTTGACAACTACATATATGGTCCTTTAATGGTGTGTTAGTCACATATACTTACCACTTGCCACAGTCACTGTCGTATATCGGCTTGTTAAAGGATTTCATATAAAATCAAAGCATCTTAAACTGTTGACAGATACATCTTGATAGACTATAGGCTATTCCAAATAAAGTCCTTTCCTTTTCCTTCTTTTGCTTTTTCCCTTGCGACAATCTAAGGAGGTCGCACTTGCAATCTCGACGATAGCATGGTTAAGCCACTGTTGTATATAAAAGAAATAGTGTGGGAAGACTATGTTGCCTTGCATATATCTACAGAAGAACGTTATTTAATTGATTTATCAGATTTTCGAGATTGGGAAAGAGACGCAACATCTGCACAGGCCGCAGCGTTCTGCTTGACGAACCGCGGGTTGAGAACCCTTGGTCATGAGATATAATAAATGTATCTGTGCATGCAGGCAAAACACGTGTATTGATAAATGACATTAGTGTGCTTAAATATGAGACATCTAAAAATATAACAGTTGAAAAAGATTATGATAACTAAATATCTGTAAGTGCACTATAACCGATACAGGGGATATGGACTAAATATCTGTAAGTGCACTATAACAGATACAGGAGATGTGGACTAAATATCTGTAAGTGCACTATAACAGATACAGGAGATGTGGACTAAATATCTGTAAGTGCACTATAACAGATACAGGAGATGTGGACTAAATATCTGTAAGTGCACTATAACAGATACAGGGGATGTGGACTAAATATTTTCCTCAACAAAGAAAGAAAGAGATTCTAAAGTCTCAAGCAGATTTAAACAGAAAGTTTGTCGTCTAAACATTTAAGGGCGCAAATTTAAAGTCTATGGATGCAACATTTCCAGTAGCAGCTAAACAAATGATACTCTATGAATAAAACGTTTCCAGGTTTTGCTTAACAGAAAATTTTACGAACTAAACATTCCAAGCGTAATTAAAAAACAACAACAACAACAACAAAGAACAGATGACATTTATTACTTGCCCCATTAAAAGTTAAAAACTGATGTCAGTAAATATATAAATTAGATTTGGAAATATCTTCAACACAAACTGTTTATATGTTAAATGTTGGTAAAATATTCCAAATTTAGCTTATATTAATATAAATTGTATTTCTTAATATGGATGAACTAAAGTTATATCACATCTTGTATTAATTTTAAATTTCTATGTTTTATGTTTACTGAGTACGATCTCGGATTTTAATACTATGCTTATGTCAACTACTTTTTAGTGTGATCTATATAGTTGCAAAGTGATAATTCTCAAAACTCTATCTTACGGTAAATAGTAACGGAGTTTAATCTGTTTCTAATTTAGTTCCTGTTAAATTGCAATAAAATACAAAAATGTACTTTACAGAAATTATTATTTAAGAAGAAAAATGGGTCAGAACAAATTGCATAAAGAAGCGTATCTGAGAAGTCTGAGTCATGAGGAACCTTATATCTGCATAATAACTTTTAAAGTAACTACAAATCTTTTTTAATGACCGTTAAACATCATTTAGTGCAATTCTCGGAAAATAAAAGATGAGACACTATTTCGAGACCTAATATAACTTAAAGTTTTGTTGTCTGTTGCTTGGCAGTATTGAAATCTTTCATGTTGTCGTACTAATGACGCAGTAACTTACATAGGCAGTGCTTCAGATATTAAAGTCTCAATTTCTACTTAATAAGTTCACGCAAGCCAGTAACTACTACTAATTTACCGGAAGTAGAAGCAACAAGGTACAGGGTCGTATGCTTTCATTTATTTTACTTGATTCCACCTGAAGACCAGAGATAACTCTAAGGATCAACGAGCGGAAAGGGTTTCTGAAGTGCGGGACCAACAGAATTTTCAGCTCGCGCATCATTGCTCAGCGCGCGAACTCGTAAAGAATTTCCTAAGTTGGCATATTGCCAATGAACGCTAGTTGCTGAAGTAACGGTTTCATTCTGAAATGCTGTTTTTAAAACGAGCTTGATAGTGAACTCTGGACGCGAAGTTCATTACCCATGAGAGGGAACGTTGACACGAGTTTTTATTCAGAGATACCGTTTTATATTATGGCGATAATGCTTTTGTCCTCTAATCAGTTACCATCGTGCATATATTTAAAACATATTTTATCTGATATAAGGCTGAGGTTCAGTTAAATATTATAACATCAGTTAAAAATTAATTCCAATGTGAGTTATGTCGTAAGAACGTCTCTGAATTACATTTGGGAATGAGTAGCGGCTGTTCTGTTTGACTTAAATTATCCTCACTGTAGTATTTTATCTCTTGTGAACTGAGATAACATTATAAAACTTGACTGGTTTTCCAGCAGATTTAATTTTTACTACATTTCTACATCTAATTTATTAGTAGGTCTCTGCTATATAACATATAAAATGTTTACCCTCCTGGTTAGGTTAACATAAGACATTATTTTAGTCATAATAGGAAATCATGTGTTTCCATCATTTCATGAACGAAACATATTATGACATAATAGTAACCTTCGATCAGAATAAGCAAGGTACTTAAAACGAAATTCAAAATCAATCTGACCATCGGTATAACTTATTAAATATGCTTTTCTTACTGTCCTACTTATAAAGATCGGACTGCATTGTTTCACCAGTTGGGTGCCCTCGCTGTTAACAATATGTTTTAGGCTGTAATCTCAATAATACATCACGGCCAGCTAAGGAGATTTAAGTTAGTCCTAAGTACGTATTTTAAGCTAACAATGCAAAATTCGTCTTTATAATAATAGTAAAATAACAGAAAATAAACCAAATAAAAAAACCTCACCCTAGCAGCAAACTTAAATGATCATCACATTTCTGCATGCACACGTACTTTGATGAAATGTTATTAACAACTAGTTGCACTTATAACGTTAAAAATCGGAATTGGATACCCGTGGTTGGCACAACACAAATACCCCATTGTGTAGCTTTGTGCTTAACAACAAACACTAACTTTTTAATGTGGTAGTCCGGTTTAAGAGTGTGTGTGCACACAGGTAAGTAGATCCTCAAAAACAGAGGTTCTTGAGAATTTGGTTCATAGAAATCAATGAAATGAATTCGACCGAAATAAGTAGATTGTTCACGACTTGCACAAACACACACACACACAAAAGATGTAGTCAAACTGAACTCTATAGAATTTAACGAATAAGAATGGCGACTTCAGATGTAAATCTCCTTATTAAAATTTGATAGTAAAATACACAGACTGTACTTTATGCGATCAGTTTTCTGTTTGCTACTAGAATAGTTGCTTTCTAATCGACCTTATTAGCTACAAAGCTAAATTTCAGCTCCTATATTTTAGCAACCTAACTCGACCAGAAAGGCTTTGTCCTTTCTAGATAAAAGATAAACACAAAAAGACAAACGAAGTTTTTGTGGCATTTTTAACTCAGTTTTTAATCACTCGATCAGAAAAAATAGCCTAAACAAGCATAAATAGTTATCAACATCGACAAGAAAATGCGAAGATAGAAATAGCCTAGTTTGATATCTACTACAGAAATGAAAAATCATCGGGTCTTGCTGCATTAAAACTGGTATTTTAAACAAAGTACGAGACAAGTGCTGACATGTTGAAAATCAAAGTTAGATAAAACTATAAGTTTCAGGAAGTAACAATTTAAACTAACAGATAAGATGAAGCATTGTGAATAAAGAGGCAATTTAACCGTTATCTCACATTCTTTAGTACAAAGTTTGAAGTGTGTTTCAGTCTCTAATCGCTAATGAAATCAAGTATTCATAAAATTAATATGAATAACATATAATATCACAAAAAATATAAAAGTACTACATAGTTAACTTTTATTACAAAAACAACTATAATAGTAACCTGGGTATTCACTGTTACGTATTAGAATTTCATATGGTCTGTAACCGAGTTAACTGATAATTTAAATTTAGTAGTTGAATTGTACTTTGGATTTAGCAGTTAAGTAAAAGCCGATATATAGTCAGTTTATGATATTTGCCAACAAGATTGATACACACAGTTTTCTTTTATACAAATACGTTTTAATATACACACAACAATACAGTTTATAATAACAATTATTACAAATAGTTATTACAAACAATGATTTATAAACAAAAGATTCACAAACTTACAAACAATACAAAGTTTTCTTTCTAGTCTGGAACTTCCTTAATATATTATCGAGAGTTCACGATGAGCGAGTTAATTTCGAGTTGACGTAGGCACAAATTCATTTAACAGGTAGCTAGCTAGTCCTGTTGTCTTCACTGTTCATACGCTTATTAGAGTTTGAGTAATGTTTTGGTAAAAATACTAATGTCCGATTTGAATCCACTGCAGTTAAATGCTTTGTAATGTTCGAAAATTATAAATATTCCTGGTCAAATATCTGAAGTTTTCCGA
>NW_013665876.1:630707-661678 GCF_000517525.1 Limulus polyphemus | reverse complement strand
AAAATAAATATATAATAACAAATTCGTTACATCACTTAATAATTAATCTGTTTGTTTTAAAGCAAAACGACATTAGGCTATCTGCTGTGTCCACCGCGAGCGATCGAACCTTCGATTTTAGTGTTGTAAGTTTGTAAACTTACCGCTTTATAATAATGAACGCTTATCTTGAGGCTAATAATACAAGTACGATGACCAAATACAAAAGTTACATGATTAGACCACAATATATATAATCGCCTTAAACACAGTAAGTAAAAACGATGATTACATGAAAGATGCATATACAGATTACATTTGGTTGAACTCTAAGTTGGATTTAATCTTCTTGCTATCTGTACTAGATCGTATGTCTGTCAAAGGCTTCGGCTTGACCGTCAATTCAAATATGTCAGTCTTGAGGCAGTGCCTGTCAACGGAATTGTAGATGATTAGACTACAACAGTTTGCGCTCTGAGAGTCTGACAGCTGCCGGACAACTTCTAAGAGGATGGGGAGAGGGCACGAAGAGCCAAGATGCCGGGAGCCCAGCTTCAGGGCCACGACCAGTGTTACAAACGAAAACTTTACGTGACTGACCCTGTTCAGCATTAGCTATGTAGATAACAAAAAAATATCGATTGTGAAACATCGTCGGTTTGTAATGCAGCTCACAGGGAGTATCCAAAGAACGAAGCTAGTTTCCGTAGGAAGTATTACACTTCCAATCATCCACCCATTGTTTGAAATCATTTCGAAACCCACCCAACTATATTAAATCCAGAAACATGATAGAACTTGTTCAGGGTCTTAAGGCGAAACAATATCGATTGATCTAAAAGTACCGAAAGCAATATAATAACACCCGCGCCAGTGGAAATGTTATAAATATATTTATTTATTTTTAAAACTTTCATGATGTCACTGTCATGCTAAAAAAATACAAAGTGACTGTTATTGCTCTATAGTTTGAACTATTAGATGACAAAAATAATTCTTCACTCTCATTTTGAATGCTAAAAAGCTTCTGGACGAAGAATTGAAGATAAAGTTTCTAAAGATTTTTGTATGAACATAATAGTAAAGCTAAATAAGTTTGATGTAAATTAACTATGTTCATAAGATGTTATAATAGATAGTCCATAGTTTTATTCGATATAATAAATAGAACACGAGTTAATATTTTGAAATTGTAGATGAGATATTTATAGTGAAGATTGTACACGAAGAAAAACATGTTTCACATAATACATGTATGCCTCATTAAAAATATAATAATTGTTGTTATTTGACAATAATTCATATAATACAATGTTTTTTTTTCAATAAAAAGAATCCACTGTCCTTACCTGTGCAGTGTAAGTAAATTCATTGAAGAAAAGTAGACAACACTTTTCACAATCTCAACTTAAACTGCGCTGTTATATCCAGTCTCTATGCATGACCTAAAAATCATCATAATAAATAAGATGCTTCTTCATATGCTCCGCGTGTTTTCATCCCATCATGTTCTACGTTACGTCACTGCTTGGAAATATTACAAAGAACACAGAGGATATCTGTTTGCTTGATGTTAAGCGCACAGATATGTATGGAACTATTTGGGCTGTGCCCACCACAAGTGTCGAAATCTAAAACGTTTTTAACGTTATAAGCCTCAGACATGCTGCTGAGCCACTGGGGGTGAGGTAGGGGTAGAATAAGTAACGAGAATTTATTGTACTACTTTCAAACAATAAACTGTAACAACTAAGCTTAGGTTTGTTGTTACAAGTTTAGCAATAACTTGCAAAGAAAAAGTGCTTTATTTGTACGGTTACAGTGAATTATCAACACTTTCTGTAACTACATACAATATATCGTGATAGCCAATGCTCTTCTGTTGCGAAATTTCAGAAAAATAACTTCGTATTTGCTTTTTTTTTGTTGTTGTTGTTGTTTTTAGTCCCGAAGCCGCTTACGATCGTTTGGGAACCATAAATGTCAATGCATCTTCGGTGATTCTCGAGCAGATTTACCTGGTGGTACCCATCTCCTCTCCAGGTAGCCTTCCCTAATTTACCAGTGAAAGACTAAAAGGAAGGCAATTTGTCAACAACACACACTGCAAACTCTTGGGTAACTCTTTTACCAACGAATAGTGTAATTGACCATCATATTATAGCGTCCCCATGGCTGAAAGGAGGAGCATGTTTGACAACGGGAATTCGAATCCGCGACACTCAGATTGCGAGTCAAACACCCTAGCCACAAGACCACTCCATTCCATACATTTGCTTACAGACACTTTTAAGTTGTGAACATATTTTTGTATAAAGTGAAACGTCAATAGGTAGTCAAAGATCGAGAAGACTGTTTTGCTCTATCAAATGATGATTAAACTATAGCTACTGATAGAACTAGGCAGGCGCTAGGCCTGTTGAAGAAAGATGATGATTAACGAATACTAGAAATATTGGTTTTTGGCTATTTGCCGGTTTTTGACTTTGGGACGCTCTGAAGAGCTGAAAAGCGGCATATACACCGGAGATAGAGTGACTATGTCAGGTGCTACCTATTACAATTTCCACTGATCTGAAACTGTGTGCTTTGGATTTAGTATTTAGATAAATACCGATATATATCCAATTTATGATATTTGCCAACAAGATTGATACACACAGTTTTCTTTTTTAATACAAATATATTTTGATATACAAACAATAATACAACTTGCAATAATAGTTATTACAAACAATGATTTATATGCAAAAGTTTTACAAACTTACAAATAAGTCTTCTTTCTGGTCTGGAACTTCCTTAATGTCTTATCGAGGGTTCACAATGAGCGAGTTAATTTCGAGTTGACGTAGGTACAATTCACTTAACAGGGAGCTAGCTAGCCCTGTAGTTCTCGCTAATCACACGCCGATTACAGGTTGAGTTTCCACAGATAACGTTAGGTAATGATTTTGTAAAAGTACTAATGTCTGATGTGAATCCACTGAAGTTAATGGTTTATAATGTTCGAATTTTATAAACGTTCCTGGTCATATATCTTAAGTTTCCCGATTAATAAGCATTATAACAATCACAGTTATAGCTTCTGCAATTTATAGAACACCAACTATAGCAAACCAATAATACATACTGTTTTTTGGCGCGTCGCCTTGGTTATATTTATAGGCGTGTGGAGAGTTTCTCGAAAATTCAGGTTATGCAACAATACAAAGCAACATTAGCTTTTACGTACACACATATATTGTTGATTCTTACACTCGAGAATCTCCTACAACTTTAGAGAATAGGCGGGAGTTTCGCAATACGTATTTAAAAGTATAATTTATGTACATTCCTAAATATAAATTAAATTTAAACAAACATACAAACATCGATATTGAAATAACTATAGAATAATGAACCTGTCACGCATATCTAGCTTCTGTTGACCTATAGAGAAGAAAATCCAGATGACATTTGTATTGCTTTAATACAGGCGTCCATGCCATCCCTACTTAAAGAGTGCTAGCACTGTCTCCGATAAGAACAAAGCTACACAATGGGCAACCTGTACTGTGCTCACTACAAGTATCGAAACTCGGCTTTTAGTGTTATGAGCCTTCAGACGTACCGCTGAACCTCTGGGGGCTGCCTGAGATGTTTTCATTATTTGTGAAATAGTTAGTTAAGTAATTAGGGTTTTATGGCACAAAGCACTAGAGCTACTTGCTCATCTTAATTCTGAAGTTCTTCAACCAGATCAAGCGATGTATATTTGGCAACGCTTTATCAGTTAAGTTTATATATATATATATATATATATTTGATCATTAAAATAGTTACTTGACAAGGTAAACAGTAGTAAAGTGCTGGACTTTTAAAGAATTATTGACAGATGAAAAATCACTCTTAAAGGTTTATAGATGAAGTAATTGACTTAATGCTTCTTAATTTTATTTTTATTATTATACTTTTATTACAGATATTTTTGCATTGTTAGCTTAATATATGTACTTAGGACTAACCTAAATATCCTAAGAAGGCCGAACCTCGTGATGTATTATTGGGTATACAGCCGAAGATATATTGTTAACAACGAGGCCACCCAACCGATGAAACAATGCATTCTAATCTTTAGAAGTAGGAACGTAAGGAAAGATTATTTAATTACTTATACCGATGGTTTGATTAATATTGAGTTTCGCTGCTAGGTACATAGTTTGCTCCACCTCTCCGGTAACTCAACGGAAAGCTAGTGGGCTTATAACGCTAAAAATCGGGTTTTGTTACTCTCAGCGAGCAGAGCACAGATAACTCATTGTATAGCTTTGTGCTTTAGAACAAGCAAACAAACCCTTACTTTTGACTTCCAAAGTATATCAGTTATAAATAGAATACATAAGTATCAGGTCAGCCTTGGAAAATGGGTAAATAGCTTTTCATGTTGTATATCGAACATAAAAAAGGGTTTGAAATTAACCACTGGAGGTAGTTTAATTTTTATGAATACAATTTATGAAACTGCGTGATTAGTTGAAAAATTATTTAAAGTTAGTATAAAAGTTTCCAAGTTAAGCCTTATATAAATTTTCTACATATTATTTTGTTTAATTCATACTAAAGCCTTGTTTTACCCTTCTATTAATAAAGTTTTGTTAAACGTTATAAAATATAAGCGTAACAATGGCTCAGCCACAAATTGGGTATCGATGCCGCGTTGGGCAGAGCACAGATAGCTTTTTGTGTACGTTTATGTTTAATAACGAACACATATAAAATATAATAGCTTAACGACAAGGTATTGATTTCGAAAAAAAAACACACACACTGTGAGATGTAACATAATATACACACCTTAAAACACTTTTGCACACGACTTTTTCTTTAATTTTTTTAAAGAGCAATTATAATAGCATTACTTTCATTTGAGTGGTTTCATTAATGCGTATATGAAAGCAAGTTTTATAAAAGAACACATTAATTGCAGGGATGTTAAGTTAAAAAGAGTTATTTGCTGGATACACACGAAAAAGTCATTAAAAGCGTACAAGGTTAATAGGGTGAGTATAAATAGCATTTTCTCGAATATACGACCCCTTACTCAATAAATCAACAGTTTTGTTTGTTTAATGTTATCACAAGCTACTCCTTTAAGCCCCTAGTTAGATATTGACAACGTTAGTCAATATTTTGCATCAAACAAAATGCTTTTACCATTTTAAAACTAGTATTCATTAAACTCCACGGTCTAGGACATTTTCTCATGACTGAGCGCTCTTATCAGGACACTTTTGAATGCTGATGTAACGTCCAATCACCGCCAGTCTAAGGTTTCGCGTGCGAGTGCCTCGTTGAAAGATGTCGTGGATCTCCATCAAGAGCGCCTCTCCCTATTCCGCATAGAAATATTCCATTGAGATTTCTCGAGGGGCTTATATTTATACTGCCACAGTCATAACGGTGCTGTCATTGATCTCCTGATGAAATAAGACGTCATAAAGCAAATACTTATCTGTAAGAACCTTTACCCATAAATAATCAGGGCCCTAGCAAGATCATAAGCTTGATAGACTTATGAAAATGTGTGCTCTGAGCTACGTAACATGTGATCACATCGGGCTATTTCTCATTTAACTTAGTAATAGCTAGTGGTGAACCTGCGCAAGTCCTACGCTGTAAGTGAGAGAAACAGTTTTATGTAAATTATTCTACAATGACTATGCGGGGTAACTAAACGATAATTTTATTCAAATGAAAGGAGCGTCGAACAAGACAGTGTTTTGGAGACGAAGAACGCAACTACGTTCGCACGTATATCACGGTGAAAGATAAACAGAGTTGTCGAGTGCCCAATCAGAAATATCTATTGCAGCCGGTGTTGCTACTGGAGGTCAGCTGTAATAATTCCGTCATGCATGTTTCTGTGTCTGTATGTAACAATGGAACATTATTTCAGTAAAGCTACGCATCTGAAGTAAAGTTATGGGGTTTGCAATGATGATCGTCCAGATTTAGTGTGCGAAATTAATTAGAAATAGTGTGTGTTTCTTAAGATAAGAGAAGGTTAACGAGCTTTTGCAATATTGGGGGATTGTAAGAATTGCTGATAAAGTAGTTATTACCTTTGGAATTACAGCATAAAAGTGTAATTTTCAAAGGGAAGATACAAACTTTGGGATACATAAAGAGGTACATTGCTTTTGTATCAGTTTAAAGGATGAACTTATTTCTTGAAACCTGTTGTTATCTGAAATTCTCTCTATGGACAATTTGTATAACTTAGTCAACAGCCGCTGTTGTTAGTGCGGTGATGCTCACATCACATTAATATATAGTATCACGGCAAGTAATTATGTAACTAAACCAACATATAAGAACTTTGATATTCATAATGTTTGATAAATCAAGTTTATGAAAGAGAAACATTTTTTTTTAACAAATACCATTACCGTTTTCTTACGATATTAAATGCTTCATTACCACGCAATTTGATGAAGTCTATATCCTAGTTGCATCTCTTCATCATTTCCCAAAGTACCTTTTTATGGAGTGAAAAACAAGTACAACTACAGTAAGTTAAGTAAGATGTTCGAGGTATTTGTAATTCTTAAGGTTTAAGTAAACTACGTGTTTACTTCTTAGAATAGTTCACTCACCCAATCAGTTCGTGATAACACGACATTAATGTAAGGGAAATTTTCTCTGGTGATGTGGCAATCACATTTCTTCAGCTACTGCAAGCAGGATAAAAATCAATGTTTTTCGCACGCTTTAGTACAGGGTTAATCCCACAGCTGTTTCTAGTAAATATTTTTTATAAAGAGCGCAAGCAACCATTAGTCTTATCTGATATCAACTACATTTAAAAGCAACAAGAAAAAAAACATTTCGACGTTTTTGTAATCGTACATTTCGCCTTCATCGGGCTAAGTTAAAATGATATAGACAACTTAAAATAACTGTTAAAAGAACTATGTTGTATAAAGCGACATATACAAGACAGCTAAGGGCGCCCGCAAAAAAAAAGAAAAAATTAGGAGAGGGGTCAAGTAACTCAAGTTTGGAAAAATTATGAAATCGAAATACAAATATCTTATGCTTTTCCAATAACATAGAAGAATAACTTTATATATCTAGTAATTTTTTCTTTTTAAAAATCCTCCTTGTCCCTTCCTGCGGGCTCCCATGCATACAGCTATTATACTTGACAGACGTATTACAACTATGATTGCAAAATTAAAAGCCCCCCAGTAGCACAGCGGTATGTCTGCGGACTTACAACGCTAGAAACCGGGTTTCGATACCCGTGGTGGGCAGAGCACAGATAGCCCTTGTGTAGCTTTGTGCATAATTAAAAAACAAACAAACAAACAAGCAAAATTAAAAAAGACTAGACTGAGGAAATAAAACAGTTACGAAAATGAATGATATAAGGTATGTAATACACACAAAATGTTAATAGATATATATATATATATATATATATAATTATACATCTATATATAATACACACACCCTGTATAGCAAATACATGAAAACATCGAAACGTTGGAACGAAGTTTATTTGTTGTTCTTGTCATTCACTACTGGTTGGTGGGAGATATTAATCTTATCCTACTCGTAGCGTAACCTAACCCAATAACGTAAATGGTATTAACTCAAATTATCTCATTCCTCCTTCACACGAACACGTTCTGTCCTCGGAACTAACCCGAGGATCACGACGGAGCTGCGTTAGTCGTCAGTTTTCAATGTGGTAGTCTTACTTTTGGATCTCACGGAATCGGGATTCAATCCGGTATTTCATATTCCAAACTTTCATTCTACCAACTTAGCTGCAGCGTGTAAGGTATTTTGTAAATAACTCAAACCATAATAATACGGTCCTCCACACTTCAATAGAAATAAGTGTACCACAATGTATTTATGCATTACATTTAATTTGTGATTAATGAAATAAATATTTCCTAATCAGTTAATTTTCATTGCAAACACGTATAAAGTCGTTTGATAACTGCCTTTTTACAATTACTGTATGTACTCAAGTTTTCTACTGTCTGGATTATGGCCATGCTTGGCCTGATGCTTAGCCGAATCCGAAGAAATGTCGTTCGCGAGCAGTTGCAGCAAACACGTGCCTCGCATTTTGGTACTGTGGCTGAGCTATAAGAGTGACGGTCAACTATCACTATTCAATCAGACAAGATTAGTCTAAGAATCTGAATCCTCTATTTTTGTGGTGTAAAAATATTATGCTTATATAGTTATTGAGCAGCTGCTTATGGTATTTAACATTTTCTACATAGTCTACATTCCTCTGATGAAGCAAGAAAAGATGGCTTTCTATACTTCTCCAGGACAGGCTCCAGATACTGCCTGACTGCTTAAAAACGTGCTTTATGTTATTGAAAATCTTTACCACACTGCCACTAAGCTTATGTTCATGAGAACGTTCGGCGTCTGCTCTCCGTCGTTTGAATAATTACCTGAGGTGTACACAAACTGAAGAAAGAATGAGTGTTCTAGCTTTAATACATAATCATTATGACACTACTATCCACACTGAAACTGTATGTAAATTATTTATGGAAAAGCACCCCATAAAAATGGAGTATGCTAACATGTTATTTCAGTAGTGCATACATGTATGTATATGATAGCCAATGACTGAAATAGCTAATATACTATTGTTGTACAGAGTTGTTTAAACTAGTAATATAATTTAACAATTAATAACTTCTCTGTATGTACATAGTACAGTACTTTATTATAATAAAAAAATACATATATATGTTAATTTAAGTCTAGCTTCCCACGCAGTGTTACAACAGAATGATGATTTGTTGAATTTTCATTGGAGGTTTGTAGA
Source organism: Limulus polyphemus (assembly GCF_000517525.1). Lineage (NCBI taxonomy): Eukaryota > Metazoa > Arthropoda > Merostomata > Xiphosura > Limulidae > Limulus > Limulus polyphemus. Next base: position 652,851 of record NW_013665876.1, on the reverse strand, counting down.
TTTTATGTGAACAGCCATGCAATTGTTTAAGCTATATTTCATGTAAAATGGCCTCCAGATATAATCTCTAGCACCTATCTTTTACAAACTTTCTGGGGGGCATGCCCCCAGACCTCGTAGCACTAGCATGCTTTGGATGCTGATTGTGCTTTGCACAATAGGTGTTGGCTTTTGATCCTCCTTTCAAACATTCTTCGTAAGGACCTGTATATAGATATATTTCAGAACAATTTTGTATTTTGCCCAAAGCAGATTTATAGATACATGGTAGTAGAGTCACTTTAGGAAACATAGAAACTAAGGATAAGTAATATTTTCGCTTACGGTAAAATACTTATACATACATACATAAGAAATACAATACACAAAACAGTGTCAGCAGTAGCAGGATGAAATATTCCTTTCTCAGAAAGTACACGCCGAGGAACTGAAAAAACAATTTTTACACGTATACACTGAAAACGTTGTTTGCAAATGGACTTTCTTGTGTAACCCATGGAAGACTTGAAAACAGGTCGACTTGAGAAAATTGATTTCAAAGCTCATTTCTTTTTTTTTTCACTTTCTCTGGAGTTTTGGTAACGAGGATTTTCCCACTGTTCTCAATTGGAAGGAAGAACAATGAACACAGTATTGAATCTAACTTTACAGTTTGATAGTGGACTGGTATTAATGTTTGATCATGGGCTAATCCTTAAATAATTTGTTTGTTTGTTTGAAGTTAAGCACAAAGCTACACAATGGACAATCTGTGCTCTGCCCACCAAGGGGAACGAAATCCAGTTTCTAGCGTTGTAAGTCGACAGACATGCCACTTGGGGGGGGGGGGCTGAAAAAATACTGCAGAGATAATAATGCTTTCATTATCCGAATTTCAGTAAAGATATTAAATTTTGCGGTTAACATACGTAGATAAAAATACTTTTTTTTTGTCTTGACAAATCGCCCAGTTGACTTCAGGATATAGAAATGCCTGATTGTTTAATCCGCAACTATTCATTGTATTTCTGGTCTTCGATGAAAACTTAAGATAGAAATTATTATTAATGCCATCTATAGCAAATGTTTCATTGACTATCCTGTTGTTTATTGATTTTAACTTTTAGATTATAACATTTACATCATTATGAATAACAGTACAAAATCATTTCATCCACATCACGTTTGAAACAAAGAACAAGTTCTGAGTTTACTTTACAGCACCAATATTTACAAAAGAGAGATTCTTCGTAAAAACATGAAAACAGCTTTCACGCAAATCGCGTGTTTTTCTATGGCCCTAACACTGGCAGTTCAAAATATATCAGATGACAACTTGTGTTCATAAGTTTAATAAATGTTTCTGAATGACAATTTGAGAATGAAACATGATATATCATAAATTAAGTATAGTTTTATTAACATGTTTCCATATGCATAAAATTGCACTTGTAATAGAACATATTAAAATCTATAGGACGCATGTAATAGAAAACATTAAAATGGATAGGAAGCGTAAACATGGGAAACAAAAACGCTAAATTGGTGCATAATTTGTTTTATGCTCTAACGCCTGTGTGAATTGTCAAAAAAGTACCTTATTAGAAGTTGGTAAGATATAACAGGAAGCTCAACTGGCGTGTGAGAATAACCGTGTTCGATTCCAGCCAAACGAAAATTAGTCTACTTCAAAAAATTGGCTCGCGCCAACTGATCTACCTACCATCAGAGCTAAATGAATAATTTAATCCAATGTACTGCAAGTAAGGTGCTTTTAACAATTAAAATAACCTGGCTAACCCCCTTCCCATAACTGTCTTGAGAAAACAAGAGCTGAACAAAATATATATTACAAACAACTTTGAGTTTATATGTCAGTGTCGAAAATATTCCAATTACTAAAGTTCAGACCAAAATGAAACTTTCAGGGATTTTTGGGTATACGGAGGAGGTTATCTAGAACTGCCTTGCTTGATTTATTTTCTCATTTTTACCATTTTGACAGTTATATCAATTTTCCTCGTACCTTAGATCGACGAAAGACATACATGCACACTGTCCTGCCATCCACATGAAGCCATTGAAATAAATGTCGCCCCTATTGCGAGTACCGTGCGAGTACCTGCGTACTATACTATATCAAATTATTATTAAGAAGTATAACTTACATCTTCATAAAATGATAGACATACAAAACACGTTGACTTAGAAAATGATTTTAAACTTGTAACTGAATTGTGATAGCTTTTTCTCTCTGAGAATGGGATCCCCGATCGATTTTTTCAGTAATTTGAAGTTAGTAATCCTTTTTTTAAAAATGTTATGCTAATTTTTCTTATCCAAAAAACTACTTAAGTCTTCGAAGGTTCACCATAAACACTTAAGTTTTGATTGTTGCAGATCAGAGCGTTCACACATTTAATCAGCTACGTGCACATAATGTTCTTTAACTAAACAGATACCCCCAGTGACACAGCGGTATGTCTGCGGACTTACAACGCTATAAACCGAGTTTCGATACCCGTGGTGGACAGAGCACATATAGCCCAGTATGTAGCTTTGTGCTTAATTTCAAACAAACAAATTAAACAGCTCATAATTTACAATTACACTAATAAATTATTTTTGTCACAATTTAACAAGTAAAGAAAAATTGAAGATAAGAAAGTTAAGATTACTAATTTGTTATTACATTGAAAAAAATGTTCAGATATGAGCACTATCCAAGGACACTGATTCTGGGTAGTGAAGGAGGGTCAGTTTCCCCCTTCAAGAATACCAGAAAACTCAGATTTTCGTGTTTACTGCGTGTGTGCTGTAAAAACTATAGTGCAATCCAACTTTTACTCTGTGTGTTCTTAAAAACTATAGTATACTTCAATGCCAGGTCACACATTTTTGCATTTTTACTTTAGAGAGATTTGAGAATTTGTTCCTCTCCTCTAAATGAAATCTCAACTGACATTGCTGGCTCTATCCACACAAATTCTAGAACATTTAAAATTTTTGAAACAGTTAACTTCGAATATCTTCATGTTTAACTCTGATTCGGTATAATTTGCCCACAGCCTGCATTTTTATTAAAATATTATATCAAAAACATGGTGAAGTTTCAATATCCCCAATTTATTGACACAAAACTTGAAACGTCATCTAGGTTCTAATGTTTTTAACACTGTTTTCAAAAGTTATTTCATCCAAACAATTAATTTGTTTCAGATAACGCTGAGGAGGTGTCGCCAATAACTTTTACTTACTGATTAATTGCATAAACATTTGCTTCAAATTTATAATTTAAAGCATAATATGCATCCAAATGTCAGATTTATCCCAGTAATCAGATAACTGTTGTAACTTTTAAGGATTACCTCAAACCTAAAAACTAAGTTATCATTTACATCACAGGTGCTCGTGGATATTCACTACATGTAATTTTGTAGACTCTTATATAACTAAGGTGTTTAACCGCCTTAAATCAACAAGAAAAAAAAGGAAGTCTAATAAATTATCACTGGAATAGCGGAAATATTAGTACCAAAATTATCTCTTTCCAAATGCTTTGGTAATAAGATCTGTTTGTTTGAGCTACGCCTGTTAAACATTGTGACGAGAAACAGTATTTCGCTGAAAGTGCAAAAAAAATAAAATAAATGTTTCCTTGACCATTTCGTAAGTACGATGTATTACTGCTCTGAATAATGTCTGAATTACATGAAACATTTATCTTTAGGTATATCTAACTTCGCTTCTACAAGAAACCTGTTCTCCGTGATGAAGTAATCCTGAACTTCTTAATCTTGATGTGAGAAGGTTATATATCACACTTAGAAACCGGTAATAAACTACAGCTCACGCCATTTACATATTTCAGAATATATCACCGATCCACACTTCTTTCAAATAGAACTAGAACACTAAATCTACATCCTACCTTGTTAAGCATCCAAGATTTTATCTTTTTCTTGCTACATTGTTTCACTTCATCCTCTTTCTTTGAATAAATCCTTTTTTTTCCACTGGGATATGACAGATACAAATAAAACTATTGGGGATTTAAAGGATCTTTTTATAAGTATTTTTCAATGAGAAAAGCAAACGGATTAGTGGAAAAAAAAAGTTGTATGCATGAACAGAGTACATCAGGATCGTTATTTGTGTAATTATAAGGACCACTATGTTTAGTTTTGTCAAAAGTGCGGTAAATTAGAAACACGGTACTGGGATAACTGTATATTAATGAACACTGAAAGTCACGGTTCTTCCGGTGTTCGAGGCTATGACCGACAGAAATCTGAACTGCTTTTGACACTAATGTTTTATGGTAAATCCATCACTGAAACCGCCCACGTGTGCCTGTCATCAAACAGGGTAAAAGTTTGCAAACAAATGCCAAGTCTTAAGCTCTTGGGTAATATGAGTAGTTGGGACATTCAGTTGATACCTTTCAGTTGAAGACCTTTTTTTGTTGTTGTTGTTCTTTTTTTGACAGCCTTGGATCAAACACAACGTGATCTTCTGTCATGCCACACGACGTATTCCAGACAAAGTGCTGAGTTCCTAGTGTTGCCGGTAACCCCAAACCTACACGTTTGTAAAGACTCTGATTTGGAAGAGTCCATTCTTAAAAATGGGGAGTATACGTTCACAAATTTGACGTTGTCTTCATCTTATCGCTTTTTCAGGCGGAAGTAAATATAGCTACGAGTTATTTTTGATGTATATATATCTATTTTTTTTTCTAAAACAAAGCCTTAAACTTTTCCTAAACATACAAGTATCTTATAATTGCATACTTTATTGACATTTAGAGAAGTTATTTGTAAAAAAAATCAGAAAATAATCTTCCTTGTTGTTTTGATTAGAAACCTAACGCAATCTTTAGTATAAAAGTAGATTGTGCGTTATGGCACATGGAATCTTAAAGTGGTTTACTTATAGAAGCGTCTAAGACTTCCATCGTATTGTACTAAATATGCTTTTTTAGTTTTGAAAAGGACCTAAACATAAAGTTATGTTCAGTTACTAATTTGTGGGGAATTTAAACATCGCTTTAAATGGCCCGCTGGGTTCACAGAATTACCAGTCAAACCTGAATATTAATATATATTTGAAATAAAGCCAAAAAGAAGGCCACCCCTTCATCTTCTTAATCATATAGACTTATCTATACATACGAAATAAAATTCGTCTACACCAGTACTATAAGAGTGGTCTGAATGTCTTATTTGTCCAGTGTTTTATGTTGAAGACAACAACCTTGCCTCAACTTGGTTAATATATACGGTTCTGCGGCCCATCCAATGGAAACAAGAGGGAATCCTCAATAGCCGCGACATTTGAAATTATTTTATATAGGATTAGAATAGATTAATCTATGAGACTTTAGGCATGGTCAAATACATCAACCAAAAGAGTTTGACCTCCTGATTCCAAAACTGCAATTATATCTCAAATCGGTTAAGAGATGACGGGACTATGAGATAAAAGTTTGTACTTGAAAAAAAGAAAAAAACTCAGAGCCATTCTATGAGCCGTTATGCCGCGGCTAAAAATCTCTGTTGTACCTATACAGGATGCAAATGACCTCTTTATAAACTCTTGTATGGTACCAGCTATAAATGAATAATGTCATTTCTAAAAGTTTGATTGTCAGCATACGTATTGATCTATTTGTAAACAAAAGAGAGAGAAAGAGAGCGTGTAACACTTAGCGGTACGAACCTATATTTGTAAGTGATTCCATTTGGTTAACTTATGTTAACATTTTATGTTAATTTCTCACATTAGATCAAAGGTGGATTTTTCTTGATTTTCACCCGAAGGTTTTATTCTCCAAAGACTAACATAAACTATCAGTATAAACTTAGTTTAATTATTCTGCTCATATGAAGCATGTTAAACAATTTGGTGGATCTTTTTTAGTCTTTTATTTTGTTGTTAAGTTCATCAGAAGAGGAATATTTTCTTCTAATTTCTTGTTAAAATCCTGCAAGGTTTAATATGCTGTAGCTGGTCCTTGCCGAACTGGGGAATTTCATTTCTTGGTAACTTGAAACATGTTGTTATATCAAGCAAAAAAAAAAAAATTATATGTCAAGAATTATTTTATTGATTACGATTTTTGTAACCTATAACCTGTCGTCTTAACGTTATTTTTTTGAAAAATAAATCCTTCTACATCAGTATATTTAAAAATAGAGACTACCTTCTGTAGTCAGAAAAATGTTTCCAATTTTGTAAGAAGACAGAGGATTATAAAGAATTCTTTCATCGTGAATGGATATATAGGGACCGTTCTATATTTGAACTTTGAAACATTTTATTTATTATTTATAATGTTCATGTTTGTAATTAATCTTTCAAAGAGACATTTTGCAGTGAATCTTGATATTTTGTTTAAAAACATTTACCCTAATACAATGGATATCGAAGGGTTTATTTTTCAACTAATAAAACACTTTTAAATACATAGATGGTCCACTGAAAACAAGTTATACATAACTTTCGAACAAACTTTGAATTGATTTCAACGACAGGAAGCAAAGTTTTCCTAAATAATTAGATTGAATGCCTGATGTATTAATGTGTAAATGTTGGAAATAGAACAAAGTTTGAGGTCATATAATCCGATGACGTAAAGTTAATAATCTATACCAAAATACAAAGAATTCTAAACATTATAGTTTGTTTGTTTTTTTTGCGCATGACACATAGAAGCCTTTAAGAATAATATAAGTTGCATTATATAAGGTATCAACTTCTAATACGACGTTATATATATCTAAAAATTCACTTGAAGCCATAGCTTGGCAAACATTACAACCTTTCACAGTACGTATTTCAGGAAAAACATTAAAAATAATACACTAATCAAAATAATTTATGCTTTCAGTGCAGTGTCAAACTATTTTAAAAACGTTGAGGTTTTATAGAAAATGATAACGAGTCATGAAATATCTATTTTTTTTTCTTTTGAGTAAAAATAATGAACATCAAATATATATCGAAATAATAAGCATTAGAAGCAGTCATATAATTGAAATGTTTATTTTTAATTGACCATACAGCTGCATACAACTGTTTTATTATTACAGGACAGCATTGTGGTGCGATGTGATTTCGCAGATAACAGTTCTTAACATTTGCTTTTCGTTTCATATTTTCCACTTCTTGGATTATATTTATCTATAAACGAGTATCCGTGGGGGAAAATAAGAACGTGGTGACGTCATGTGTCAACCCAACTTTCTAAGAGCTAAACATAGAGTATTTCTTTAGGCCCTTTAGACTGTCGGCAACAAGAACGATTTCCTGTTTAACAACCAAGTAATTTTCTTTGCTACACCATCTTACAATTAACAAACAGAAATCACAGAAGGAGACTCCGATGTTACCATGATAAGTAACAACAAAGTTGTTATACTAACAACCAATAAGGGGGTTGCCTAGAAACGGCAGGTCTGCATCTCGCTACTCACCTCATCATTTTTATCTCGAAGTTCCATCACGTTTTCCGTCGTGTCTTCTACTTCATTAATCCGTGCAAATAATTCCTGTTCTCCCGATCTGCAGACCTTCAATCCCTGTAGATTAGACAAGATACAAAACAAATAAAGACGAGTTGATGTGAGATAAGAAAACGAAATTCACGATCTTCGGAATTAAATTAATATGATTGTCTATAAAACCATCTCTACTGGCTCGACTACAACCATCTTATTTATCTGATTGTCTATAAAACCTTATTAAACTGATTGTCTGTATAATCATCTTGACTACAACCATATGCATGCGCAAGTGTGTATTTGGGTAATTACGCGCGCAGGTGCGTATATTGGAACATGCGTGCGCATATGCATATTTGGGTACATGAACGCGTAGGTGCGTATTTGAGTACATGTGCGTACAGGCGCATATTCAGGTATATGCGCACGCATATGCATACTTGGGTATATGCGCGTGCAGGTGCGTATTTGAATACATGCGAACGCGTATTCGGATATTGGTACATGCGCGTGCATATGCGTATTTGGGTACAGGTGCATATATTGGTCCATGCGCACGCAGGAGCGTATATTGATTGCTACATGCGCGCGCTTATATGTAGTTGGCTACATGCGCGCGCTGTATACTAAATTTGCTGTGTATGTAGCTGAAAAAAAAAGAAACTTTAGCTGTTCATTGTTATTCTTGCAACTGATGATGTAAATAGTGCCTCGTATGTTGTATCTTAACCGGCACGATGAATCCTGGTATTATGATAAACGCCTCATTGGACTGGATATGAAGTACTTATCGCCACAAGAATTTTGTCTGGCTCCTGAAACCTAATAAAGGAATTGACTGTCACTGTGTATTCAGAAACATCGCGTCTTGAACCTTCCGATCTGCAGCCTGACCTCCAACTTTCGGAAAAAACATTTTATAGTGTTAGAATTTTTTTCAATTTCATACAGTGTTTTAATAGCAGTTTGACATTGTAATAGTTTGTTTCAGAATTTCGCAAAGTTACTCAAGGGCTGGCTATCTGCGAATAGTCCACCCTAATTATAAACTGATAGATTAGAGCAGCGTTTATCAATCTGTGGTTAGCAAGCTCCATTCAGGTGGGTGATTCATTTATGAATTTGTGGTTAGCAAGCTCCATTCAGGTGGGTGATTCATTTATCAATCTGTGGTTAGCAAGCTCCATTCAGGTGGGTGATTCGTTTATCAATCTGTGGTTAGCAAGCTCCATTCAGGTGGGTGATTCGTTTGAGATGTTACATAATTACTGAAAGGAAACGGCAGCATAGTGTATAAAATCCCATTACAATTTTCGCGCGGGCCTAAACAAAGGCTATGCACATAGCCGTCACTAATGTTGACTTGGTAGACTCGAGGAAAGGCAGCAAGTCAACAGCACCTATCGCCAGATCTCGTACGATCGAATAGTGGCCTAAGTGCGAAAAGCGTTTCTGCTATAACAGTACAGGAACTAAGAAACCTCGGATTCACAGTTCGAGTAGACTAACCACTAGGTTACACCCGGCCCACATCATAAAGTGTTTCGCAAAGGACAAATAAACAATTACTTTATAGGACAGTTACCTTGGATTTTAAATGATCTGGAAAAACAAAAACAAAATACATTTAATAAATAAGTATTGTTTATAGGAGTTACAAATTACTGAGAGAGAGAGAAAATAAGCCCATTGGTAAATAAAAACTGTTCAAATAAACTTGTCAAATACGTTTTGCTATGACCTTACTGGGTAGCTAAGAGAATAATAAATAGCTTTAATACAGAATACCCCAAACATATATTGAAGATAGTTTTAATTCTAGATAGAAACTTGCAAATTTTACTCAGTGAATTTCCATGGTAATTAGAGTGAACAATGGCACAGCACAAGCATTTAAAGTATGTAATCGTACTTGATGTACACACATGCAATTTGTTCGAGTCACAATATGACTCTGATTCACTTAAATTATGATTCGTTTATTTCAATATTTGATAACCGTGATTTTGCTTTCACTTTTATCTTTACAAATACACAATAATGGAGCTTTCTGGAAAATATATTTCCATAACAATGCATTAAAATATGACCTTCCAGTTACTATATTTTCTATGATACGCAATTTTCTTATACATAGATTTTCATCGCGATAAACCCTGGCAGATTTTACGAAAAACCTAAACTAAAGGTTCTCGAGTTTAAATTTTTACACTTATTTGATTAAAAACTGAAATGAGCGTTAAAATCACACGTATAAATTTAAAATCACTTTATATATATATTTTTGAAAGCTATAGCAAAAGATAAAATTTTGTGTTTCAACTAATTAACAACAAATACGGAAGCATTCTGTAATCTTTTACTACATTCGCGAAACCATTCAACATCAACTAATTCTTTAAAAAAAGAACTCATTCAAATCTAATAAAATGTATACAATTTGCATAGTTTGCTAAACCAGATTTCTTTTTTTTGGGGGGGGGGTCCCGCTTATTTTCAATAAAGTTTTCTTTGATTTGGAAGACAACAGTTACGAATGGAATTACTGAGCCATATCATTTTTCAAAATATCAACGATTTGAAACTTTGTTATACAACGTGTATTATATCTGTTATAAGATATTCTTGCGAAGTTTACGTGCAGGACATTTAAGATTTGAGTATTCGACTTTTTAAATTTCTTTAGAGTAGACTACGTAATATTTGAATTCAGGGAACATCTAAGTTCGAAAAATTCCAATGGAGGTTTATAAGATTCTTCGGTTATTCTTATAGACGATGGAGAAACGAGAAGATAATTCCGATGATAATCAAGTATAATAAGACAACTATGTTTTTATGTCCCCATAGTGTCTACGACATTCTATTACAATATCGTATTAGAAATGTTGGATATATACACTTCTAGCTTCTAATAAAGATTCTAACGTTGAAGCAGGAACAGTTTGTTGCTGTCAGGTGTTACTGTATTTGCATATTCCTTGGGAAGGGATTAGCAAACAGAACTTGAACGTTATAATTTTAAAACAGAAATAGAATTCACTGTTATCTGTGCTTTAATTGTTTAGCAATATGAAACATAAAAACAAGCATGTCCAAATGATAGTAATAACCAGAAGGGGATTTTTTTCTAACACAGAAAGCAGCACTATGGTGTAAATTAACCAGTGTTTTTATATTGAAACTGATACACTTGGTGTGATAAGTAAAGAACAAATTAGTATTCTGAAGCTGCGTATAGCGTCTTCCTCTTAATATATATACAGTTTGTTTATTGTTAAGCACAAAGCTACACAATGGGATATCTGTGCTCTGCCAACCATGAGTATTGAGACTTGGTTTTTAGCGTTATAAGCCTTTAGACTTACCACTGAGTCACTGAGGAGCTAGATATACGAAAACTCGCAGCAAAGTAAGAATGAATCTGTTGTGTCAGATCTAATTTGTATCTATATTCAGTAATACACTATTTGTGCATTAAGCAATGACTTAAATAGAAATGGATTTTCATTTTGTAAAAAGAACATTGACCAACAACTTGCGTGTCACTTATTAAAATTTACAAACTCATAATTGTAGTTCTAAAATATATTTTCTATTGGATAATCTCAAATGAAGCCAAACATGTTACACAAATGTCTAAAATTACAACGTATCAACATTAGTTACACATAAAATCCTGAAAAATATACACATATATTCATATATCAAGAAAATGCCCAGTATACATATGTCTTAAAGACTCATGAGTAATCTAAAAAAAAGTAAAGTTTAAGTATTTTAAACAACTTACAACATACCCTTAAAACAATGCAACAATAAAATGTTATTTCAATATTGAATATATTTTCAACATAATCCTGAGATTACTAATGCTGTAGTAGCTTTGTTTACACGCATATGTAAGATGGCGTTAGAGCATAGACTATAATCACTAAACTCTGTTTGATATTAGTTTTATTTAAAATGATAGTGTTAGCAACTATAGCTATTATAAAATGATATCTCGAAGACGATATATACCTAGCATGATATATATATACGCTACATAGCGACGCTTAAAAGTGTAAGTATGTGGATGACGGAAGCTGTGTGTGTGTATATATATATTTATATATGTGAATTATATATATGCATGTATAAAGCACATAGCGACGGTTGAAGGTGTAGAATATAGACATGTAGAATGACTAACGAAGGTACTGCTCAGTGATGTCTTATTTGTATTTAGGAAGGACAGATGATGTAAGTAGGCAATATTTGTCCTACGGCAGCTGTATGAGAAAACTAATATCAAACAAGACCTGAGCATGGTAATTATCGATCAAGAAAGGTATTTATTTGATCAGGTGAACTGAGAAAAGCTATGGTCAGTGATGGAGAATTACTATATCAAGGGACAGCTACTCTGCAGCGTTGGAGTCCTACACGAGACAATAAGAGTGCTGTCAGGACAAGGAATGGTCTTACAGAGTGGTTCCAAGTAGCATCAGGAGTGATACAAGGATGTGTGTTATCCTCACTAATGTTCGAAATCTATCTGTACAGAATAACCAAACAAGATAACCCTATACCATAAGAAAACAATGAGGTTCTCTTTGCAGACACCAAGAAGACACAAACAAACTAAATTAATCTTGTGTGAAATATGGAATGATAATCATTGCAACAACATCACAAACGATGGTCATCAGCCGATCTCCCAAGTTCCTCAAGTCAACAATAACAACCTTAACCAAACCAAACAGTTCAAGTACTTTGGCAACATATTTATAGTAGATGGAAGATAATCACGAGATAGAAACACAATGTCTTAATATAAACAATGTTAGCTACCAGTTGGCTCCACCCATCCAGCAACATCAATGGACACTAAACGTAAACTCTTTAAAACAATCTTCATTTAAGCTCTTTTTTTTATCAATGTAAGATATAGATCATGAATTAGTAAAAAAAAACAGATAAAGGGAAAACGATCGACACAAGGCAGCAAATAAAACGGGAAGGGAAAAAAATCATTAATAGGGTCACCTGAGACATGGTTGGAGTAAAGCCAGTTAAAAACCAAATAGTCATGTGGTTTGGATACCTAACACACATAGCCTTCAATCAATCACCAATGAGAGCCTGCAATAACCGACTCTCGGGAAACTGAGGAAAAGGAAAGTCAAGAAAGCAAGGGGTGGATAAGGTTCATGAAACCATGCAATGACATGGCATCAGCTTCACGGAAACTAACCATCTCGCCCATGACAGAATATTATATATCTTTCTGCGACGTTAAGAGGCAATAGCAGTGTATAAAATAAGTAAAACACAAAAGAAAATCACCAAAAATACTCATGCCAAGCATGTTTTTTACTTCGTTGGCTTAATGTGAATGGCGAGACGGCGTGCATGTGGGTCATTCGCCGAAACTATGGGAGGAACGAGGTGAAAACTTAAGATGACTGTCAAACTCCCAAAATAACAAAACGAATAAAGTAATGTGTTTTAGAATCTCTCTGGAGCACACCTGAACGTTTCATGTGAAAAGAGCGTAAAGTTTGAAAAACATTTCGCAAACAAACGAACAAATATAAAAAAATTAAACTGCTTTGTAATATTGATTAGTGGTTTTAATTTTTGTTGTTGTTGTTCACGGACCATCTTTTTGTTCATGATATTAGACAAAAATCAGTGTAAAATTTGAAACATATCTTCAACTTTGGTCACACACAGATTTTTGGTGGATATAATGATGTCACCTATTACAGCAGTTCTCAATCTGTAATTTGCCGAGGCCCCTGCAGGTGATTCGTGGAGAGGTTGTACAATTACAGAAAGAACGAGGCAGTATAGTGTATAAATTCCGTTACGGTCTACCGAGATAAAAAAGATGGTCCGTGAACAACAACAACAAAAATTAAAACCACTAATCAATAAAAGATGGTCCGTGAACAACAACAACAAAAATTAAAACCACTAATCAATATTACAGTCTACCGAGATAATATCTCTGATAGTTGGCTTCTCAACAGACGTAGAGAAGGAAGAGTGTGGCTTATTTTAGCTATAGATTAAGTTTCTGAGTGATATCCATTTGGAAAAACGTTTTCCAATCGACATATCATTTCAGGATAACTGATTTCTTTTTTTAAGTATGGACAATGCTATCTGCAACTATTCCAGATATTAAAATGTGCTTAAAGCTCATTAGTATTCTGTAAAGAAAATAACGCTTGAAAAAAATAGGAGAACAATAACTGTGTACGACAAATTCCGGTCGTATGTTTGTGTTGTTGATGTTTGTTTTTCTTGTCGAGGTGTCTGAGCAATTGAACTATTGGTTCAGCAATGGTTAAAATTAACGGCACTTTAAGACACGTGTAGATAGTTCACAACAACTTGCTGTAATTGGTCTACTTCCATTCTTCCAGTGATTTTCCACACCAATTAAGCAAACAGACGTTTTCGTTGAAGTCTAGCCTACTTTCATGGACAACTTAGAACACTTTAAACTCTGTGATTCATTTCAAAACAAATATTGTTTGAGACCTCCATATATATAAATGTATAGCATCGATCAAATAACGAATAATTAAAATTCAAATTACATTTTCAATTATCAAATACTTGATTCGCATATAATAGCGGAGGGAAAATGACTTACATTATTTTATAACAATGGTTTCATTTCCCTAGATGTAATGATACAAATTTTCATGGTTATTTATTTATTTTGCTTAATGTATATAATATCACATAAAAACAACAAACTAAATATTGGTTGTCTGAGGAATTTGGTAGTATTATAATAAACTTAGTCAGTCATTGTTTTTCCTTCTTCCCCACAAAATCAAATATAGAACACCATCCTCTCAATACTCATACAGATACAACAATTCTTCATTATGAAACCTGAAAACTAAAATACTATGATCAGTATTTCATAGTTCCTCTCTAAAAACATTATTAAAGACCTTAACATTTCCACCATCCCATTGTGTTTTCCTATTTTTAATGGTTTTTCTTTTCAGTTTTTCACCCATTACTGTTAATCATACTAGAATTATTTAGCATGCACGACTTATGTTTAATTTTGTTGTGTAGAGTTTGACAAATACATATAATAACGGCCTGTGATGAAAATACTACACTTTCTCTCGATAAGATCAGAAAATTTAATTATTTAAATAAACTTCTGATTTAAATAATAACCAAAGCTATTTATATTGACACGAGAACTTCCAGATGGCCAACGAATGGTAAATAATGTAAACGTATTCGATTTTTCTTGAAAGCAAAATAATAATAGAGAGAGAGAGAGACAGATATTGCTTTGTTTCTACAATACATCCACTCCCTCAGAAGAAGTTCCAGAAATACACTTCGATAGTTATATTTCATAAGTTTTTCCATTTTCTTGGAAGAGCCTTAAACATAATTCACTGAGAGATTCAATAACTGTAAGAACTGTTGACCACTTCCGCAAATCTACTTGCATTGATATAGATCAACATTACAATATTACACAATAAAATCAAACACAGCTATAATGAGATAGAAAATATATTGTGTTTTTAGAAATAGTTTAATCGACGTCGAAATATTTTAATTTTCAAATTGTCATCAAGATGGTTATTATTACATGTATTTCTATAAAGTATCATAGAATTCAAAGAATATTTATTTACCTTTTAACTATGAAGATACTAAAGGTTAGAATACGTAGAGTACATACAAATAAACAGTTTTCTTGGCCGATAACGATGTCAATAGATCCAGCTGTACGTACTAGGTGACTGAGAATATTCGTATGTCAAAGATAAAATAGATTTTCCATGTATCTGTTTTTTGCAGTGCTATTGTGTTTATTGCTTGTTTCACCATCTCACAAAATCATAGCCTCTAGTCGCTAGGATAACAGAAACTAACTGGTACTTTATTTTAACTCACTGTCCTTTACGTACTTTAGACCATAAAAAAGGCAGAATATATATATATATATATATATATACTGTATTTGAAATATTTTCACATAGCATTGGAGAGGTAAAATCAGAAATTGCGTGATTACATTATTTTTACAGATTAAAATTTTCACAAAAAAATTAAATGGAGAAAAGGATTTATCTGTAGTTTAATTGTTGTTCAAAAATTAACAATAGGGTTGAATTAGTATTTATACTTAAGAGCACATCTATTCACTGAAATACATGCAGATAATGAATCAGTGTCATTGTCAGTATACATTATTAATTATAACACATGAAGCATGAGTATTCTCATATTAAAAGTGGACAGAGTTAGGGTCTAACTGAATGAACTCGTCTGCAAGAGTCACATTTGTTTAACAAAGCTACTCAGAAATTGTTAATATTTCCTGCATGTGTAGGATATACTTTTTAACGTGTTCCCGCAAGACGTTATGAAAATCCTACAACGTCCCCCATTTGTTAAAATGCCAAGTTCTTTGTTGTTGTAGGGTAGGTTAAGCGTTGACATACGCATGGGTTATAAGAAAGGCCTAAAGGTGTTCTGTAAGACTGAGATCAGGACTTCTTGTCAGACAACGCTTTATATTTACAGTAATTCCGCTGCAATCATACCTTATAAGAATACACATTATCCTGTACCAGGACAAAGTCTGTGCTAATTATATCTGTAAACAGTCTTACACTGGGGCCAATACCGCGTTAGTGTATCGCTGACTAATAAAAATAAGATCTGGATGCCCACTATTATAGATTTATCATATTGAACAATGTTATAATGGACATATCGTTTATCACTGGGTCTCCAGACATAAACCCATCGGCCAATGAAAACAACATAAGATCTTGACTCATCTAGACTCTAAACCGGAGTCATTAAATCTATTTCTTATCATTTGGTCAACGATAACCCCAGATGTCCTTCTGAGATCAAGTTGAGTATATGGGCAGTGGACTTGAAATTTCTACTGAAGAAGTTGCACAGATAGAAATGATTACTTAGCGTAGTTGATCTGTAACAACTTTGTACGGCCTGTCTGGTCTAACTGAGTATATGGGCAGTGGACTGGAAATTTCTATTGGTCAAGCTGCACAGATAGAAATGATTACTCAATGTAGTTGACATTTTATGACCTTGTACAGCCTATTTAGTCTTTAGATCAGTTTTCTTTTAGCTATTAAAAACCCTCTTACTATGTACCTTGGTACATCATCATATGTTAACATTTATCCGTGTGCGCGTGCGTGTCTTCAGTTTCGAACTTTCAACAGCTCTAATAGTCTGAACTTATATGAATACCTCCCTCGGCAACAACAGGTAAGATTCTTACACAATTATAAGGAAGCAAGAATTAAAGCTGAAGTGGCTATCAAAATTACAAATCAGAAGTTAGTCACATTTGAATATGATTTTGATTATTACCCGAATAGTGCGCTGAAACAATCATGCATTTTCACAATAGGACAGGTGAAACATGTATATAACGAACGCATCTAATTTTCAGGCCGTATTAAATGTTTCCCTTTTTGATATTTTCATTTGATGTCTAAGTAAAACTCGATATAAGAGAATGGAAATCAGTCTATTTATCTTGCATTATTAATGCACAGCAGAACTAAAATCAGAATCTGTTTACCTACACTATTAATA
Organism: Limulus polyphemus; assembly: GCF_000517525.1. Lineage (NCBI taxonomy): Eukaryota > Metazoa > Arthropoda > Merostomata > Xiphosura > Limulidae > Limulus > Limulus polyphemus. Next base: position 635,740 of record NW_013665876.1, on the reverse strand, counting down.
TTCTGAGTCGCAAACTCAAAACAAAGAGTTTATCTAAAATTCCAAAACACAGCATAAACCATTATCATACTGTAACTCAGCATCAAAGCAATTAAAATATCTTGATCTAAATCAATAACATCTGTCATATTAATGGACAGCGTAAATGAAATTGTTATATTCAAATAACAACCATTTCACGACTAGTTTTTCCAGTAAACCACCTGGTTTTATGTATTGCTATTTCAAGGCACGACATTTTCTATTCAAAACACTATTAATAGAATAACTGTCTCGTTATATCAAACTGACAAAGTAAAATAAATCTAAAAAATATATTTTATATCATTCACCTTTGGTAGTTATATGTTAATAAACAATTTCATGATTAAACAATCATGTTTGATATAATTATATCCATGTTTTTCAGTTAGATTAATGTTGGTCAAGATAGATGCTTTTTTCCAGACAAAATAATAAGCAGAGGTGATAAAAGTGAGAACTTACATCAATTAACTGTTGCTATAAATCTTGGATAAGTGCTTGTTGTTATTTTTCTTCATTTCTTAGGGAGGAAAAGAAAACTGTTTATTAGGCTTGAGGCTATAATTTGGCAACGTCTTTCTCTCTAGGATGTTATCCAGTCTGCACAGAATGCTAAGTAACAAAGTGGAATATAAATAGCTGTTTTATGCTGCACTCATAACATCAAAAGCTATTTTCTAGTTTTCATCCTGAACTATTTAACATCTTCGTCCTATCAGATACCCCATAAACAACGTCGGTCCACATCTCTTTTAATGGATTGAATCTCGTCCCATTCTTGTAACCATAAATTACTTTACTCGTTGAATGGATTTTAAGGCTTCGTTTTTAGGATAAGGCAATTTTGTTTGAAGGAGGCCTGCCATAGAGGCTCTATAGATCAATATATATATATATAGTTACACGTATGTATAACAGTACTAAGCACGACGCACGTGCTGCTTTGTCTCACTAGATATTTGAGGCAGTAGGCACGCATGAACCACGCCACTTTCTCACAGAAAACTTAATCACATATGAGCAACAACTATATTTCAGTCAATTGCATAGGGAAGAAAGTAATCTAATTTCATTTGCTTTTAACAAGATTCAAAATTTAATTTTGTTTTGTTTCGCACATTGTAAAGTTTAGAGTCTTAACAAAGTAAGCAGTTGAGCAGCAGTGAAGGACTTCCAGGTTAGCTGATGAATGTTCGTACAAATCATTAGATATTCCAATAATATAAATGTTGGTTGGTGAATATTAGTGGTACCATAAGCCATGTGGGCTTATGTTACTTACAATTCACACGTATAGTTAAAACATTATTTGTTTACAACGAAACCTTTAACTTACGAATTTAATGTAAATAAATTGTGCATTGTTTTGCATGCTTCATTGAAATAAGATAAATATGAAATAATAAACGGAAGAATTACTACTACATATATGAAAGCTAATGGACTTGAACTCGGTTAAATGTTTGTGTAGTTTCAAACGTTTTTATTACGACTGCATTCGAAAAAATATAGAACATTGATATAAATATGATATGCAAGTTACAAAATTTCATAGAATACTTTTCTCAACTATCTATATTTTGTCATATATGTGGTTTCAAATGCAAAGAAATCTCAAATTTAAAACCTAAGGAAATGAATTGTAACCGGTGACACTTAAGGTAACAAAATAAATAGTTTTCTGATTCGTAATGCTGCCTTTTTTGTAATATATCCTTCAGTTCAGGGGTATGGATATCCTAACTATAAAACCAACAATGAAACCTTAGTACAAGTTGTTGTTGTTTTTAAGTCAGTCGATCCAATACTTTTCGAAACTCGAGAAAACTTGCAACAAATGACCTAGAGAGAAATAACATTACCATTTAAACTTTTATCATCAATAAGGTTCTACAATTCTTTTTAACATTTTTTAATAGAAGCAAATTTCATATAATGTTCCCACTTTTCTTCCTGAACGATTGTCGTTTGTAAATCTCAGCTCCAAATTTCCTGTTGTATACCATCCACTGGTCTGATAACACTGAAGGCCGGGATTTATACTGCTCTTGGTAGTGAAACAGGGCGTAAAATTGACGACCTCATTATCGAGGAATTACAGCCTCTCTCTCAGTACTTATCTCTAGCACTGCACTCTGTATAGAACGTAGGCATATGTATAGTCTGCCGAATTAAAGAGAGATAAATAGTTTTTAGTTGCCAGTAAAGAAAAATGTAAACCTTTCTTTTTAACAAGAACTCTGTGACAGGCCTCATACGGATTATCCACCATCTGTCACAAGAGAATCTCATGGGCGAAGATACAATAGGTATGTATGTTTTAAGATATATGCCTCTAAGCGTTCTTCTTAACATGGCACAGGTTTTAAAGATTTGAATTGCAAGAACCAAATTCTAGGATACAAAACCTGTCGTTTCATCATTAAAACCGACTATCGTTCTTCTTATTTTTAGATCAGTTGTTGTCCCCTGCTTCGCCAATATCTCATTTCCTGTCAGACATTCCTACTATGCAGAGAAACAAGCTAGACAGGGTTGGTTGCTGGTAGTTGAAGCTGAAGTAACGTCATTTAATACAGCCGAAAACATTACATTGTAGCAGATGTTACCGACGACCACGGTTGTACTGTCAAGGCTAACTGTATTTCTCCCGTAACGCTTTACCGACACACTACGATATCTTATTCTAAACTCTGCTGTTTCAATCCACCAGTGTATGCCTTTTGAAACTTGAGAAACCAAGCAACAAATGCGGTAAAGAATACCCATATTCAGATCAACATGTCATCGCTTAAGAATGTAAGGTCGATGTCTTGAAATTCTTACTAGTATTGTGTTCGATGCTTGTAGAGCTGAGAGCGTCATCTTCTGGTATTCACTCTAAACGGTTTTTTAATTGCTATCTATCTCTTTGCATATGAAACGTGCCTAAAAATGAATAAAACGAAAGATATTCTCTGGCACATGAAGATATAGAGTGAAAACGTAACTCTAATAGGTTGCTAATGTATGTGCTTAAAGTCGCGTTTATTAAAACCTCTCACTAATTAACCCAGATTGTATCTATATAAAACTCATTAAGCCATTTATTTAGTGCTTTCACGTACAGTATTATGAGCTATTAAGTTTAACAAGATTTAACATTTGGTTAAATACATGTGAAAATCTATCTACTATGTTTGTATTCATCTAACGAAATTAAAGGCAAATAAATAGTATATAAAAGTTAAAATAATTTGAGTTCCCTTAAATTATAATCTAAATTTTGGTAAAAAGATGCTTACAAGTTGGTATACTTAAGTATAATTTTTACAGACTATTTAACTTTCATATTCTTCGAATTTCTTTTCATTTCTATTCCACAACAGCGAAAATAGTACATTTACTTACCCTCGGAGTTAGCGTAATATTTCATGAATATTAGAAAACAGCAACTTTCCTTATTTGCTTATCAAAAAGTCTGTGAAAGTTTGAACAATTATTTATTAGAAGAGTTAACAATCCTTAATTTTTGCATAACTACAAGTGAACAAACAACAATTATTTCAGATTTCTGTTATCGATAACAATTGACTTGAACAAATCTGAAATTAATTTAAATGTCAATGAATGCTATACTCGTGCCTTAGATTACCATTTTTTCCTCTTTGTTCCTTGGACAACAGCAAGCACAACAAAATATGTACTTAGTGTCTGCTTACAACAAAACGTAGAACTGCATTTCCGCTTATACTGAAAACATATGCCCGTAGTAACTCTGGCTATGTTTTGTTTAGTAGTTTACCATAAAATCATTATGTCAAATTCCAATGTGCATATTAAAATAAGTACCTGCAGCAATGACTTTTCCAAGTCATCTTTTCAAAAAACATATTTCTTCGATATTTTTTGCCCTTAAAAATATTCTATATACAAATAACAGTTTCTAATTTCATACTTTATTATTTTCTATTTCTTTACTTATATTGGAAAATATTTTTATTTGTATCGCTTAAGGGTGTAAATAAAAAGAGTATTATAATTCACTTATATTACAGGTACTGTACTACTGATGATCTTGAACGTTTCTACTCTTAAAATTATTTTTAGAGGTCATGCAAAGTATGCTTAATTAAGATAGAAAAATATGACGACACACCAAAATCTACGCTTACTAAGCACAAGGCTGTGGGAAGAGTGAAATGTATACTTACAAAGCAGATGGACGTGTGATAAAATACAAACTTTAGCTTACATTAGCAGATAGCTGTACGATAACATATATACGTAAGCATGCTAATCATATAGCTGTATGATAACATATAAACTTGAGCTTACGTTAGCATACGGCTTATCATAACATACAAACTTAAATTTACTAGATACATGTCTGTACGATAATAACATAGATGTTCACTTAAGCACAAGGTATTACGATTAAAATTAAAATATGTTTATTAAGCACATATTTGTACGATAATAGATATGTACATATGTCTTTACTAAACACGTGGCTTACATATTCAGAATGTTTTCGGAGGTTTAAACAACGAATATGGAATGCTTAGTTAAATATTTTATTTGTTCAAACTTGGTTATTATGATTTTTTTACCCAACATGTCACCTTATCTCAAAACAAACATTCAGCAAATAAGTGCATAGCGTAACTCTCGTCGTTATAACAGTAATCATTCTCAGCTTTTAGTTCATTTCCTCGTTAAACGACCTCATATTCATACATTTTACCTAAAAATAAAGCACTCCTACTATTTATTGGTTTAAATTTAAACATGATAAAAATCCAATTTTGATCCAATTTTCTAGTAATGATTACCATAATTAAATCCAGCCTATCATCAAAAAGTCTTGAGATATCAATTGCACAAACAATCAATTATATCATCTCACCATGGTAAAGAGTTCGATCTCTAAAGTTTTTTGCCTACAGATGATGATGATGACCATAACACTTTAATTCGATAAAAAGCACATAGAAACTAAAGTTTGTTTGTTTGTTTGTTTTCAATTT
>NW_013665876.1:609244-629707 GCF_000517525.1 Limulus polyphemus | reverse complement strand
CGAGCATGTTTGTTGTGACAGGGATTCGAACCCGCGACCCTCAGATTGCAGAAACTAAAGTAATTATTTGCTACCGATTTGACTTTAAATGGTTTCTTTGCTAATAGCAAAATAATTATAAAAATCCACAGGAAAACTAGTCAAAACATAGGTATTTAAATAATAATAATTATGTTACGAATAACATTTTTTCAGATAAATACATAACGTGTTAAAAATAACATTTGCTTGACATACATTGTCGGTAAAATTTTAATTCTAAGATTCTCTCGAAAATAATACATTACAGATACGATCTATCTTATCAACGAAATAACATTTACATGTACATGTTTTTAGAATAATGTTTGTCCTCGATTTACCAGTATCTTCTAAAATACATCAAAATATCAACGTTGGAGTTTTTTAAAATGCTGCAATATTAAAAAATAAATATTCATTAAAACTCTTTCATTATTTACTTTCGTTTTACAGCTTAGTGAACTGAATTTAATGTGTAACTCTGTGTTCAAATCATGTTAATATTAAAATTAGTTGTTTTTTAGTAACAACGAAGAACTTGATCAGAACGATAAAATGTTGCAGGCACGAGCTCATTATAATGCTTAGGAAGCTCATTTCATTACTAAGTACCTATGGCAAATGATTAGTAATGAGACTGTAGTATTGTAGTCTGTAACTATTTTCCTGTGTTATCTTGCCGGCTACGGTTAACACGTTGTTTTGTATACCTTATACACAATGAATGTAAAACTCTGAGTTCAGTAAACAAGTTAATTTAGGTAACTTAAAGCTGTTTATGTAAATTACGTGGCTAATATCATGCATGAGTTGCTTATTCTGTGTGTGGATATTATAAAGGAACGACTCTGCTTTAAATAAATGTAGGCTGTAAAGTTAGAGAAGATCCCAGTTTAGATAAAATAATGTAGAAGTTAACCTACAAGCAAAAACTCTACTTGAAATTAGTGCACACAGAAGCTAAAGTTTCTGCTTTAAACAAGGAGAAAGTAAACATAGATCAAAGAGCTGGTTTTAAGCAAATGTAAGGCAGCAAACGTAGTGCTAAGACCCTGCTTTAAATAAACCATTGTAGACAGTAAACTTAGAGCCCAAACCCAGCTTTAAACAAATACAGACAACAAACGTAAAACCTCGCATTAATGGATAACCAAAACGTTTCAGGTTGGTTATTATTATTATTATTTTAAATTGAAACATTATGTTTATCATACTGGGATACCAAATATTGGGACTTTGGTGACGAACATTATCTCTCTTCCCTAGGTACCCTCTCTCTCTTCATAATAATTTCTTCCTTACTTAACCAAATTACCCGCTGTAATACTTCACACTTTCAATCACTACGACAAATATTGGGACTTTGGTGACGAACATTATCTCTCTTCCCTAGGTACCCTCTCTCTCTTCATAATAATTTCTTCCTTACTTAACCAAATTACCCGCTGTAATACTTCACACTTTCAATCACTACGATCCGCAGTCTATTCACTAATGCTACAAAAAATATTTTTCTTAGATACATGTAGTTTTAATAACATTTGCTTAGTTGATGCGATCAAAATTAAATAAAACGTCCTATGTCTGAGAATGTTAAAATTGTTTATTAGAGTTTGTAATTTTAGTTCGATTTTTGTTGAAGGGTTAGCACACAGTCCTAGGTAGGTACACTTGAAAATCATTAAACTGTGTACTAGTTCCTGAATTTGTAAAGACAGGAAGGTAACGACTTACAGCAGATGTACATACTGTACCAGCTCATGCTACAGTTGTCAGTATCGACTGTGTACTAGTTCCTGAATTTGTAAAGACAGGAAGGTAACGACTTACAGCAGATGTACATACCAGCTCATGCTACAGTTGTCAGTATCGACTGTGTACTAGTTCCTGAATTTGTAAAGACAGGAAGGTAACGACTTACAGCAGATGTACATACCAGCTCATGCTACAGTTGTCAGTATCGATTATAAATCAAAGAGAGGAAGCACGGAAGCTTTGAATCATGCAAGTTTGATATGTATTTGGAAATAACTGGGCGTCCATCACATGTTATGATACCGCCAGACGTTTCGTACATCAAACAAAAAACTGGTATTATTATTGAATAAAAACTTTCAGTAATGGTTTTGGCTATTATCATTTGCTTCGAAGTGTATATAACACGTGTAGACTCTCTAAATGATGTAATTTGCGTCAGATTCCCTCTGCAATTATAACTCTATTTCATTTTGTGTGTGTGTGCGTGTGTGCGTGTTATTAACCGTCATTTAAGAACTTTGCAAAGAAGACGTGTCGATAAACGTGCTAAAAGTCAGAACTTTGAAATTGTCTAGGTGGGAACAAATACATTTTGACAAGCTTTTTCGGTATGTTTAGGAACCTACAACACAGTGGTTTTATTAAATAAATAGTGTATAAAAGAAAAAAATCTTGTTTTCACAGTTTCTTCTGTATCCAAGTTTACCGTACGCATAACCTAAATATCATAATATATTTATATACATATGTGTATTGCAGTTAGTTTCATTAAGAAGATTGTGTTTTAGTTGCACTACCATATAATGCTCGAATTACCAGTGTTCTTCAAAATATTTATCCAAGACTAAGGTTTTAAGCTAGTCTATTTTTTACTTCTGTAGTGTAAAAGGATTAAGAAGAATTGATGACTTGGCTTTACTTTTTTCACGTTGATCATGAAAGAAGAACATTTGAAACCAAGGAATGCGAGTCGTCTGAGTCATTATGTGTGCAAGTCTTCTTGTAGACCCTGTATAAACACTGACAAGTATGTGCTCCACGCCTAGTGTGGATGTGACAACTATCAAATGATGGAAACGTTTGTTTGAAAGAATGGTGTGTGCTGACCAGAACAATCTCTAAAAATATAAAATATACGGCTCTCAAACGTTTAAGGGTTTGACTATTCAACTCCGGACTTTGAAGTTCTTCTAACGTTATAACATAAATATGTCAAAATCTGTTGCTAACACTTTAAATATTAAAAACTTGAGATTTTGGTTTCTTAAATATTACCAAATAATCATAATTAATAATGAACTATAAAGGTTTCGGCTACCTGAGATCATCAATGTAGCTTTGTGGCTAGAAAAACCTTTCACCTTTCTGTTGAACTATTGTTTTTGTTTCATCATTATGATTCTGTCTTTAGTTGTATTTTTGAACTTTGAAAGATTTCTAAAACTATATTAAAATAACAACCTGATCTGTATATAAAATTTCGTTTTAGGTAAAACTCTGTGAGGTAGTTAGAAAGTTTAAAGCATCCATAACACAGTTTTTTTTTAGTTTGTTTTTTTGGTAAGAATACAAGTTGGTGTGTTGTTTAGATATGTAGAATTTGAAATATGTACCTTACAGTGGCACGTGGTGTCTGTATATGCGCCAAATGCAAGTTTGTTTTTGATTTTCAATGTTTAAGGATTTAAAACAATAAACACTTAAAAGTCTTTAGGTGTAAATAATAATAATAAATATTTGAAACGACAATAAAATTGATACAGTGTCCTTTACAGTGAACCTTTAACATTGAACTCAAATGCCTTTATTATGTTATTAGCAAACATACATATGTAGATATAGGTGACGTTTCTGTTTTCTTTGGTTTAGTTATCCATACTATCAAATACGAACTAGCACGTGTTTGGTTCAGTTATCCTAACTATCAAATACGAACTAGCACGTGTTTGGTTCAGTTATCCAAACTATCAAATACGAACTAGCATATGCTTGGTTCAGTTATCCAAACTATCAAATACGAACTAGCATATGCTTGGTTCAATTATCCAAACTATCAAATACGAACTAGCACGTGTTTGGTTCAGTTATCCAAACTATCAAATACGAACTAGCATATGCTTGGTTCAATTATCCAAACTATCAAATAAGAACTAGCATGTGTTTGGTTCAGTTATCCAAACTATCAAATAAGAACTAGCATATGTTTGGTTCAGTTATCCAAACTATCAAATACGAACTAGCACGTGTTTCATTCAGGCAATTATTGATAATCACGTTGAACTTATGTCATTAATTAACTTCATAATTATAATCAACTGTACTAAAAACGATGTAATGTTATTAGAGCTATTCATCCTGTACTAGAAATGTAGAAATGTTATTTTGATATAAATTCTTAGATCAGCATTTAATGTTTATTTATTGTACACATCCTAAACTTTACTCTATTATTCTAAATTTGTGCAACTACATTTGTCGGACTTTCACTTTAAACTGGATTATCCTGTTGTTGTTGATCAATTGTAATTGTCAGTGAAAAGGAATTAGTTATTTATAAAAACTTGGTTTTTAAACGAATCGTCTTTTGTTTGCTTGCTGTTGTATTATTTAACATCATACTTTACAAAACAAAAATTATAGTTACATCATTGTTGGTTCGAAAGTAAACTAATATGAAAATGATACAATTATAATTATAATGTATACCCTACCTCTTAGTTCTTCTAATCTTCAATTTTAGTCGTTTGATTGTTATTCAGCCTATTCACGAACTAGTTAGTGTCTTTATGTAAGTGAACTAGTGTCTGTTGATTTTTGAAGCCACTGCTCTGCTTAAGTAGACTTAAGCTGGAAGCTGGATAACGTTAATTTAATACGTTTTTTTTAAATTATTTCTCAGAGTAGTTTTACTTTGATAAAAACAAATATTTTGTATTTAAGGTTGACAGTTTATTTGTGATTTTATAAGTATAAATTCATCCAATAACAGCTAACAGAAATAATTTTCTATAAACAACATACTGGATTCCGATATGATTTACTACGCTTAAAGTACGTTATCCACTTTTCAGTAATATGTTCTATCTAAAGTAGTTCACAAATCTAAGCCAGTAGTTTCTATTCCTGAAACCGCAAATTACAATAAACATTTTATTAAACTGCTGAATTTGCTCGTCATACAATTTTAATGGGATATAAATTACCACAGGCTATCTGCCCGCTTGATTATTCACTTTGTTGCAGATGTAATAAAATTCAATTGGAAATATTTATGTAGTCTCTTAAGCATAAGAAATAAGAATATCCTAATTCTGGGATAGTTTTAGAATAGCTACTTATAATATATAAGATATTTTATCTATTCACGTATATGGTAATTTATGTATAGTTTTTATAAACAACTTAAGAAACATTATTCGGTTAAATTTAGTAGATATCACTAGATGGCGCAAGAGACGCCGCTTCCTTTAACTTTTGATTTTTTTTTTCAGCGACATAAGCATTCATTAAAACTTGGGTTTATAACATAAAGCAATTATAAAAGAATTGAAAATCAAACCCAGTTACAAATCTAGATGCGACAATTTTTATTTTTGTAGTTAGCTGATAACATGATTCAAATTCTGTTTGTTTAAAATAATAATGAGTAATGGAGAACCTATAAGAGAAGATAATAAGAAAACCTGTAATGTAAAACTTTAACGGTTTGCTGATATTTTTAGGTTAGAATGATTGGTGTTTATTTCTTCATAAAAGTTTGATAATGGCATCATTCGTTGTTTCGTATAGTGGTTTCGTATAGAGACATAAAGGTAAATATTGCCCGAACATTTCTCAAAACAGTTTTATCAAAAAAAAAATGATTAGTTGAAGTATGTAAAGTGTATATATCTTCGTTATCAAGTCTAAACAAAACTATTTAACTTTATATTTTCTATTACATAAATATTCATAAAAATATATTTAGCAATACATCTTGCTCGCAACATCGATTTCTCAGCAATTCTGCATTTTTAGTAAAAATGACACATCTACTTCTTTATCTTGAAATTCTAGGATGCTACGTATTATACGTACAGTTTACAGTAAAGCATTTGATTTATTTTTGTATTAATATTACGTCAAATACATTTTGTTGGTTTGAAGAATATTAATAATATAAAAGTGAATTTTATTGGAGTTTTGAATGGGAAAATCTGATATTAAAAGTTCCACAGTCACTACTCTGGTTTTATACATGGAAGCGATGTTAATGTTAAACCACTTTAAAGACTCATTATGACATCCGTGCACTTCATGAATTACAAGTAGTGATATTTGTGTTGTCACTTTTGATTTGAAACAACTAGAACATGGAGTCACGCATACACACACGCACGTATATATATATATATGTATGTATATGTATATATATCCCACTACAAACGTTAGCATTTTCCGTAAATTAATGTAAACCCATTATCTATGTCACAAATGTCAAGGCACAATACCACCACTAAATGGGCGGTACTACAGTGCCTTTACCTTGCGCCCGTTAAATCAAGACTGTGTTCTGCTTTTTCTACAAAAAGAATATTGTCAGCTTAGCTCCCCCTTTTCTATGTAAAGAAACGGTCTGCCTCAGCTCGCATATCGTTTCCATGGTCATTTGTCACATATTCTTTAATGAAAGTTAGCAGGACTGACTATTTGACTCTAGATATGGACCTCACAGTCGCACACATCTCTGGTGATGAATATAACGACTTCACGAATTCGCTTTACTGAAATCGAAGCTTACAGCTAAAATATAGCTAAGCAATTATAAGGGAGAAAATGAGCTTTAGATCTAACTTTTGTTCTATATCTATCCTTCACAATATTATTGAAAAGGTGTAACACTGACTATACATAATATGGAAATATGCCCTGGAAACAGTAATAAAGAATTTATTGATTTCTTCCATCAAATATTTACGTTATTTTTCGAAGTGCTTAAGACCGTAGAATATCATTCCATTTACTAGAAATAAGAAAATAAATCACTTTTGAAAAAATATGAAACATAACTGAAGTAAACACAACTTTGAATAAATCAATAATTCTGTTAATACACTTACTTAGTTCTTCGTATGGATTTATATTGCATTATATCTAAGAGCAAACCTTTGTCGCAATGTAACTCAGTACACTGTAGGCTTTTTACACAGATTTACTTGTAAACACGTGCTTGTGAGCATCTCAGAAACAGCTGAACTGATTTTATTACGTATATGTACACATATATGTCAGCAATCTGCTTATAGGTCAAACAACTGATTAAGAAGTTCAGTGATTTCTCTATGGTTGTGTAACTCAAAACTATTAGTACACTTCTTAGACTGAGACGAAGAAAGGATTTATTCATTAAACATTTAATGCTGAGTTTTCTATATTTCTTTCTTCGGCATGTTTGCAGGGGACAACCAGGGATTTATGTACTGTACTTCTAGCTGAAGTAATTGCCATTTCGACACTAAAACACCATCAAACAATTCGCATGAGAAATGTTGGCATCTGGTTGAAATACATCATTTTAACAGTTGTTAAACCAGCTAACCTATTTAGATGAGCAGCACTAACGACAACAAAGTTGCTTACAGTACACCAAGGGTTACAGGGAGTGGAGTTAGTGTATAGCTTAGTTGGGTGTGTCTATTGCGATCGGTTTTTCCAAAAGAATCTCATCAGTTGCCTCCCACATGCTTCCTGATAAACCATTAGCGCTGATTTTAAGGCATAAAAAGCTGAAAATGAACTTGAAAAAAAAACAAGAAAACTTAGCATACAAACCATGAGCAAATATAAGGTAAAGACTTATTGTATATTATAATGTAAAGTATATAAACCAAATGTATATTTGAAATTTATGAATTTATGAACTTTATTAAAAAAGGTATTTAGAGCTTCACACCTTAGAAAGTATACTGTATATTAGTATATTGTGTATTGCTGCTGAGACTCCATTTTAATCCACCTTAGGCGTTTATCACAGCCTAGTGTCGGTTACCAAAAGTAGTACATATCCAATGAAATATATCGCAATGTTCTTGCAAAGTAGCTAGCTCCAGGTATTTTGAATTATTGTTGTTGTTTTTTTCATTCCTTAGATGTCTTTCTAAAATGCATTACAGAGGTACAGTGAGGTTCACTCGGGGCTCTATCCTTTGCTATATAAATCATAAGTTCAAGAAATGCAATATTCTCAAGAATGTCAGAATACATTTATAGCTACCTCCTCCAGCTGTAACTAGTTAATTACGTTCAAATTAGCAAAGCAATCCTTTAGCGTGATACTAACCCTGTCGCTCTTCACTTTCTTTATCCCAGGTTCAACACTCAAGGCACCATAAGAGCCGCCACCTTGCATTTATAAAATGGGGTAGTACAGATGTCTCTGCACGAAAGACTCTGCTGATCTGCAGTCCTAAACGTTTATTAATTCCACATAATAAATAAAGTTAATGACAAGTGTTTGGTTTTCTTTAAACATACTCGTTGACCAAGAAATGATGCATTTTGAGCATTCATATCATTTGCACGTCCAGTGTTGTTCATTTCTGAGCACGCGGCCCACTGGGTTTTAGTATTAGTACAAGGATTGCAGGATATTTGAAACAGCAATTTTGCTTCCAATAACCATTCTTCTTTACAATTCATCAGGTTATTTTCCTTTTGTCATCTTTACTTTTTCTAGCTGTGCGTGACAATTCCTCAAAAAGTTGGCGTTTCATTTTATTCTCTAAACCTTTGAGTTCCTACCTAGTATACATATCGAATAATCAATAGAATGATGCTTATAACATTAAATAAATATTTAACTACAAAATTTTGAGCCCCGTTTTGCTTATTTAATAACATATACATATACTGAAAAGTTGTTTAAATTCTAACTGATTTACCAGCTTAAAATAATATCCAACAAGTAACCCGAAACACCTCAACAGAATGTCATTGCAAAGAATGAGTTAATGAGTTGATAACTTCTACTTAGTACAGTGAGGCCAACAGACTGTAAATTTTAAAATATATATTAGAAAAATAATATACATAATGCATTCCTTAGCATATTCTCACCACTAAAATGAACTGATGTTGTGTGTATACAAATCCTATCAATAGATACGTCCTGGGTGGTTAACGTATTGTTGACGTCATCTCAGTTACAGTCACGTTATCTTCAGCAAAGTGTTATCATTACAACCATTGCACGATAATCTACATAAATTATATAATATTTTTGTTGTAAAATCAGCAGGTATTAAATTAATGAGCCAAGTAAGGAAATACTGAGCACATTCAAATTCTTTTTTTTTATGCCGGAGTGAGGCGGTTACATTAAAGATATTCTGATGCTCTTACTTGCATTTAGATAGCTTAATATATTCAACATGAGAGTTGTAAATATTAGATGAAAGGATAAGCGCCCAGATAAATCAAGCTGTGAATCCTACGTGCACAGCTATATCCAGCTCGATAAACATTATGTTCAACTTTAAAAATCTACCTACAAATTCTTCCTTTTCTTGTCTTCTTCGATGTAGATCCAAAAGTGTATCTTTAAGAAAACGCTGATCACACTTGTTTCACTATTAAAGTAAATTTAGTGGAAAGATTGACCAAGGGATATTTGGCACGGAACAGGAAATTTTGTTCATATAGCAATCACTGACCAAAGTAATCAATTCTTCACATATTACAACCACCGAAGTTCTCAACATATTATGTTGTGACAAAGATTTGGTGTATTCAAAACCTGATTGTTAAAGACAAATAAAAAAAATGAAGAATGGGATACATATATATGAAACCGGTGGCAGATTAGCAGAAAAACATGGTTGTTAAATGTCGTGCAAAAATATAGTCTGAATGTGATATTAATATTTTTAAAAGTGACTGAAGTCCAATAACTATAACTAATTTAACCACATTCTATAACTGCTCACAGAAAATGTATTGCTTATTCAGTCTTTTGTTTAATCTATGACGATATATAATTATATTAGTGTCTCAAAAAAGAATTGTTTTGCCGAAATTTTGATGAAGTTGTAGTCTTTTTCAAAGTATTTTTTTTTTTTATTAATATTAACTTCCGATCAGAGCAAGCTACCTGATTTGAGCTAAACTAAAATCAACGTATAGTGAATATAGCTGAATAAATATACCTTTCTTATGTTCTAAATTATAAAGATTAGAATGCATTGTTTCATCAATTGGGTACTCTTGCTGTTAACGATATTTTCGGGCGTAAACCCAATAACATCTCATGAAATTTGACCAGCTTTTTAATTTAAGTTAGTCCTAGCGTCATTTTCTAAGCTAATATTGTCTGATAATAAAAAGTTAGCATTAATAAAATTAGTATTTTAAACATTTTAACCAATACTTTTGATGAAAGTAATACTAATAGAGTATATCATACTTACAGAATTCACAAAACATTAGCTATTAGATTCAAGTACTGTCGCAGATTTAATGTTTGCTAAACCACATATGTATTGCTCTTATTTTCAAAGAAACATTTGACACGTATTATGTACTTCGTTGTATTTTCATAGTTCTTATTTAAGGGTATTAGACCTCCCTTAGGCAACCCTGAAATTATTTCTGATGACTTTATAAACATAATTTCTAAATATTAAGAATTTATAAACACTGATCACTAAAGAATGGGATTAATTTATTTATATTATGGGGCAAAAATTGCAAAATTTAAGAATATTTTTACATCCACATTTTATCAAAAATTCAACACTGAAATAATAATGTTTTGATGTTTCCGTCACCGCTAAACATGCTGTACTAGTGTACAGGAACTACTTTTTAGGATCGCATTTAAATATCTAAGCCGGGCGTGGCTTAGTATTTATAGCGCACAGACTCTGAATTCGAGGATTCGTGGCTTGCGTCCCTTTATGGCAAAAACTCACTCTTCATTTTCGAGCTGTAAATGAACTATAAAAGTGATGCAACAATTATTTCAAACAAGGTACTTCAAGAACTGCCGGTGAATGCTGTTCAACAACTGCTTTCACTCTAGTCTATCTGAAAAAAATTTGGGACGGCTAGGCGCAGATAGCCATTTGGTGTAACTTTGCGTGAAAATTCTAAAACAAACAAATTTGCAACTAAAAGCTCTAAAGCTAACACAATCTCCAGCTTTATTCTCGATTTGACATATATCCACTAGTGGATTTTGTGAAACTAAAAGTTATGCCTTCAGTGGATCAACAGTAAGTCTGAAGGTTTGTAACGCTAAAAATTGGGTTTCGATACCCGTGGTTGGTACAGCACAGATAACCTATTGTGTAGCTTTGGGCTTAACAACAGACCAAATAAACCAAAAGTCGTGATTAAAAGAAAGTGTAACAAAGTTCAAACTTTGCAAGTAATCCGTCGTTATGTCAGTTTAGTTGATCTTAGTTATGCCTATCTTCAGGATAAAAAATGAATGGACTATAGAATGTATTTATTCTATCGTATTCTTCCTCGTCCGAAATTTCGTTTTCCAACTTATACTTTTCTGTCTCGTCGAAGCTCCTTTTCTTTTCTCATGTATGTTGTAACGGCTTTGTTCTCTAAATTATCCTCTTTAGAATATATTTTCTATATATATTGCACTGTACTCAACAGTTTCAAATTGCTACATATTACGTTATTTGATTTATAGTATGCTAATAACGATACGTTTTCGCTTATACGTTATTCAGCTAGTCTAATAATAATATCTCATGTGACATCTAACTTGAAACCAACGATTTGTCCCTGATTTTATCACTCGTTTTATCGTCAACTCTGTCCGTCTTTGTTTTCACCACTGCAAGAAGAAATAAGAGCTTTACTTATACATTCAACACGATTTTCTAGTGAATGAAAGCAAAATAGGCTCAAAAACGATTATTCTGACTACCTCGCGATTCACATTAAGCTCACCATTCGCCATTTACAATGAATTGTTTTGTTTTGACGAAAATAAAATGCTTTTCCTTCGTCATTCTGACTAACAGAAAATATAGAGATGAAATGAATACAGTGGAGGTTGACCATTCGTGAATCAATTTCACACATTGTACATAATTACTGTATTCAACCATAGGCCACTTCAGACAGACCAGGAGATACAAACAACAAAAAGTTTTAGTCTGTATGAATCTGCTATTGGTTAATAAACAACTCAGTGTTTAAAAAGGTGTCAAACAAAATTTTTAGGTGTAATCGATCAAACTCAACACCGTACAATTCCGCCTATCACACCTTCATTTGCGTCAATTTTTATTTTATTTATTTTTTGATATACCATCATTTAGGTGAAGGTACATTTACGTGCCTTTGTAGTTAAATATTTTATAAAAACGTTTCTTGCCATTATGGTCCTTTTTTGGAGATATATTGTTGATTATTACTGATTATTTTTTAAATACGATCATCGTCTGTTGCGCAAAGACTTCCGAAAATGGCATTTTCCACGATAACTGTTCGTGTGTTTAACACATACGATCATTAAAATTGTTAATCATGACTACGGAATTGTCCCTGTTTAACACATACGATCATTAAAATTGTTAATCATGACTACGGAATTGTCCCTTGATGGGTCAGCGGTAAGTGTACGGACTTACAATGACAAAGTCCGGCATTCGATTCCTCACCATGTACAAAGATTTGCGTTAAACAAACAGAATATAGAATTTACCCACACAGTGTACACGACCTTTCCCTCATGTGAAAACAAACGTCTTCATCCAGGTATTTAATGCAAGTGCACAAACATGATTATTATCCGTATTCAAACTTTTGAGTTTAAAAACATTAAAATTTCTAATATATGTTTCGTTAAGTGGAACGCTACTTTTGGCTACTGAATTCAATGACTTGGCTATTTTTAATTTTCTTTACGTAGTCAATCTGAAAACTGGCTTTCAAGAGTCAAATCTGAGCCCTGTCGCCCTCTTCTGTTTAATAACGAAACTTAGTTCAAATAAAACTAGTTTTATTGTAAGCTCAAGATAACTAGAGTATCACAAGTTTTACAGGATCTATAATGTGCTTTAACGTCTGTGCAAACAAAGACGAAATACGTTGTTGTATTGAATTATCATATATATCAATGCTGTAAAAATGTATCGTCTGCATGAGATTAAAATCTACAACAATAGTTAGATATAGATATTAGACAAAATATGAAGATGAAGTAAATAGCCAATATTTGTACAACGAGAACAGCATTATTAAGAACGTAATATTAAGATTACAATTTGATATAATTCCAAGAAATGTTTTGCATTAAATCTTTATTACATTTTCTCATAAAGATACTTAACTAGTTAGTGGATCTCAAGAATTGTTTGGATTAGGTATGTTGTTAATGTGTTTTTTTCCTGTGTGTTTGTGTGTATATGGGAAAAGTCTTTATTGTTACTAAACAAAAAACATTATCACAGAACCGAGAAATTCTGAACGAATTTTGTAGTTTTCTTCTTCCATACACTTATATATAGCTTTAATAGTTTTGATAAACTATCGTTGGGGGTTTCAATTAAAACCTTTTAATTTAAAAACTGCATTCGACTAAGATATTCTTATGATAATAATTAACATAATTCAATGTTAGGATACTTTGTGAAAATGAATAGTAAGCGAACATACAGGTACACGATCAATGTAAAAATTACAATTCTATTTTACAAATTTTCAAAATTTTTCATTACATACATAGAAATACATTAGTTTAAAAAAGTGATAAAAAATTTTACAGTGGTCACAGTTATTTCCAAGGCAAGCTGAACGATGAACAGCCAGTTAAATATCCAAATCCGGAACTTTTTCTTTTTATCTAACATGTACATCTGTCTACAAATTTTCTTAAATAGCATAAATCTAATTAAAACATTTGAAAAATATGTGTGACAATGTAGGATCAGCTTGGAATTTGGTATTGCAAGTAAAAAAAATCAACTATTATCAGAATCGTAATATATTCAAATAATCTATCTAAACGCATCACTATATAAGGTTATTAATAATTCTAATTTTATTTTTAACTGAAACCCAAAACTAACCACCTTTTGTTCTTGTTGCATCGATTTATTGACTGTCTCTTCGTGATATGTATTGTGTGATTCTTTACAAAGACAGAGATTGAACAAACGGTCTGCTGAATAACCGGGGTTACTTAGAATAAATATAAAAAACACTACGAGATGTTATTTGCTGAGTCATTCAAAGTGAAAACGAAAACATGGTGTTTCAACGAGTATTTGCTTCATTGATTTGTCAGCAGTCAGATAAGAAATTCGCTTGATAAATAAGCTTACATTTCTTTTTGTTATTAGAGATATACGTCTTCCCATTTACAAGAACTCACACAGTTGTACTTTACAAATATTGTATATATTATCGAATTGGACTTTTGACCGATTTTCCATTCACAGTAAGGGACAGAAGTACATCGATAAGAAACTAACATTTAGCACTAGAATTTCCATTCAAGTTTTCAGCGCAACGTCCACGTTGACGTAATATGCAAGACAGCATTTCTTATCGTTATTCTGTCTACACTACTCGCTCATTGCTCATTTTTTAAAACTTGGTTTCACATATTAGAGTTTCTATTGCCATCACGTGACATTGACATTAAAGATCAGGGCCTCGTAATGAAATATTTAACTGAAAAAAAAAAGCTTTTAAGGATTTAGTTTCATGTTATGATATTTTTGTTTAAGATATTTTATTTTTCTTTCTTACTGAGCTTTTGCACTTTATCTCAATACCCCAAACCGCTACCTTATAAATGACTCTGTGTGGCATTCCTTCATTATGGTTAATAACCAAGCAGTAAAACCTTAACACGCCTACAACAGTCTTTAAAACAAATGACTTGAAGTTAACTTACATATTAAGGCCCTAACCTATAAACAACAATATTTAGAGTAACATTTAACGTAACTTTATCTTCTGACTACATTCTTTGTAACCTAGTTTATTGGTCTTTGGTTGTAACATGACATTTTAGGGAATCTGATTAAGTTTCAGGTACTTCATTTAGAAAAGGTTCGTTCTGCAAATGGACATTATTTCTTGCCCTAACCAGACTTGTTAGTTCATCTATGAGTACCAATAATTCTTTATTCAACATTTGTTAGTCGTAGATTAGATATATATATATATATATATTGAGACAAATATTTATCGTATTCAAAGAATATAATAAGTATACATTCACTGACCAAACTTCATCTCTCACCATATGTATACAGACACTACTGTGTATAAATTAGACACTACCACTCAGTCTCCTGCGCAAAAGCTCTCCTGGATGAATTACAGTAATAATTACAGTTTAAAACCCTTATTTATTTAGCACCTTTCTAATTATAAGTTTGGTTTGAATGAATTCTAAAAACAAAAATTCTAATATACGAATATTAATATTAGAACTGATAATGGTTATGTTTGTAAAAGCTGGGGCATTTAGCTTCTAGAAGTTGTAATGCTGTGGCTGTTATATTCACATCCAACATCAAATAACATTCCACATGTTTATTAATTATGTATTGTAAAAGTATTGAAAACGAATTTTTTTCTTGGTCATTACAATTATTATTTGTTTTTTGTTTTTTTATAAATTAGATAAGATCGTCTTCGGTTTGTGACTCTACTCTCAAGATTGAAATATGCTCAAAGAACCACAGTGTATGATAAAGTAAGTAATAGCTTTATATAAAGAGGGCTACAGTTATCTGGAAATTTCTGCATAAACGAAAGTATCAAAACTGGAGTTCGGAAAATAATCAAAAGATAAAATGAAGCTGATACAACTGATGTCAGGAATAGATCCACAAGAACACCTAAACTTTCAAGATCAGATGTAAGTACCTTAGGTTTACTTCGCTCAGAAATATATCTTGACTGCCTTGATGTAGAATTAATAATAAAAGAACACAGTTGTTAAGTTTGTTCCGGAAATACAATAAACAGAAGATATTTAAGTTTGGAAAAACACACAAAAATGTGAAAACCTGTATGAGGAGAACTTTGGTCTGACCAACGTAAAGTTTGAGATTTTTGGATCGAATACACGCCTGTGTAGTCGTTGAAGAAATGGTGAGAGATTAAATAAAAATTGTCTGTAGCCTTCAGTTAAGCCATTTTGGAGGTAGTATCCAAGTATGGGGTAGTTTAACTGCAAGTAGTATTCGTATTGTAAGTATTGAAGGAGTCCATGATTCTTCCCCGATATGTGAAAATAATTTTTCACCATGCTGGCCCCCCAGTGACACAGCGGTATGTCTGCGGACTTACAACGCTAGAAACCAGGTTTCGATACCCGTGGTGGGAATAGCACAGATAGCACATTGTATAGCTGTGTGCTTAGTTATGAACAAACAAACAAACAAATAACCATGTTATTTCATCTTAGAGGTCGTTTAGTGGGGAAAAATTTCATTTTCCAGCAAGATAACGATCTCAACCATACGTCGAACACAGAAACAATATCTTAATAGAAAGTGGTGTGTGTGCGTGGGCCTATCCTGACCTAGAAAAACAACAGAAACAGTATCTTAATACAAAGTGGTGTGTGTAGGTGGGCCTATCTTGACATAGAAAAACAACAGAAACAGTATCTTAATACAAAGTGGTGTGTGTGCGTGGGCCTATCTTGACATAAAAAAACAACAGAAACAGTATCTTAATACAAAGTGGTGTGTGTGCGTGGGCCTATCTTGACATAGAAAAACAATAGAAACAGTATATTAATATAAAGTGGTGTGTGCGCGTAGGCCTATCCTGATCTAGAAAAAACAACAGAAACAGTATCTTAATAGAAAGTGGTGTGTGTGCGTGGGCCTATCTTGATCTAGAAAAATAACAGAAACAGTCAAAATCAAAGGATGAACTTTAGGTAGTACTCTTAGAAGCCACTAAGTACCTCCAAAAGCTTGAAGAAAATATTCATCATCAGCTTCACGCAATGATTTCAGCGTTAAGGATGGTGACACAGAATATTAAGAAAATAAACGCAAAATTTGTTTTATGTGCATTTTTTCTTTAGATATTGAGAAGTGCTGAAATACTTGTACTTAAAGAAACTCAACGTTCTTGCAATTTGGAATATATGATAATGACTGAGAAGTCTTATTTATGCGTAGTGCTGTATATATATATAATATTTTTCGTGCGTGGTTGTTTTCTGACGCTTGTTTGTTTCGGATTTCGCGCAAAGCTACACGAGAGCTATCTGCGCTAGCCGTCCCTAATTTAGCAGTGTAAGACTAGAGGGAAGGCAGCTAGTCATCACCACCCACCGCCAACTCTTGGTATAATCTTTTACCAACGAAAAGTGGGATTGACCGTCATATTATAACGTCCCCACGGCTGAAAGGTCGAGTTTGTTTGGTGGAACGAGAATTCGAATCGTCAATAAGTATTGTAGCTTTATGGTTTGGTCAGGAGGTTTGAGCGAGCTGGAATTAAGATAAAGAAATACTTGATTCTCTAGTCACCTTAGTTTACGTAAATAATATCATTACGACATTCTTTGACAATCTTCACTGTAATTAACGAGCATGTAGAAGCAGTTGAATTATCGTAATACTTGTAAAACTATTTTTTTATGTGGCTTAGAACTCACTTCACGTTAAACATCTTTACCGATAAACTGAGGGCTTTGTTTTGTTTAGAGCAGTTAAATCCATAATATGTACATGTCGCTAAGAAAAAATTATCCAAAATACGAAAAATTAAGCATAGGTCACTAATGGTATAATTATTCGGACTATTATTCTCGTCTTTATAAGCAAACGTCATTTGTGACGTTTGTTCCCCTGACTGAAAGTTAGTGTAATAAAATTTAAGTTTATATGTATTGATTTTTTTACTCCTTCACTTCATAAATAATATAGGGGTTGGCTTTTTAAAGACACCGACTGTATAGTGTACAGAGCTATTACTACATGTTACAGTCATTTAATGTTCATCTATTATTGGCTGGCAATTCTTGTTTCACCCTATACGTAAGCTTATTAGAGGAACACCAGACCTCTGTGAAGGGGTACTGATAACATCGTTTACACCAGAATTATGATTTTTTTTCTTCAAAATTACTACTAGCTATTACGACTAAGCGTAACACAAAAAATATGAATGAGCAATTCAGCAAAGACTTTTAGTTGGCAAGCCAGTGAAAATCACATAATCGTCTAGTGTACTAGACAGTGAACTAAATGTATTTTGGGGGCCAGGCGTGGGTTAGTGTTAAAGTGCTTGGCTGCGAAACGAAAGGGTCAAGGATCAAACTTGCGTATGTCCCTGACAACCCTACACACTTTCAGCTTTGGGCTCGTTATAAAATTCACAGCCAATCCAACTATTCGGTTAAGAGTGGCCATCTATCTCATATGTGCCGATGGCTGATTGCCTTCTCTCTGCTAAACAGTTTTAAATTAAGGACAGTCATTCTTGAAGCTTAAGGTCTCTGATCTGGTCATTTATCTCATTTTGCATATGGTGGCGATCAGGTTAAAAATCCCAACTATTTTTGGTATATGAATTGATCTCTGCAAAAGCAACAAAGCTTGTTTCCCAAATTACTTATGCCGTTTATAATTCTGATTGACGACAACATCGCTATATCAGGTACCATGAAATGTCTTGAGATTTTCCAAGTTTTAAATAGCTTGTGTTACATTTGTTATCTAATAACTGTTTGAACCTGTCGCAATACGGTAATTATTTTCTTTAAATACACCTCTAGAGTAAAAAGTCCGAGACAGGAAACTACTGTAACATCTAAAGAGGTCAGATTTTAATAACTTGTCTAGGTTTAGATTTTTCAGGATTATGTTTTTACTCTGACAGTTAGACGCGTAAAGTGCATCAAGGAAAATACGTATCAATAATGATCCGTCAATATATCTACAGTTATTATGCCTTTGAACAAAGACTTGTTTCTGGTGACAACGTTCATAGCTAGAAGGAAACACGATTCACAAAATAATGATTAGTCAATATATCTACAGTTGTTATGCCTTTGAACAAAGACTTGTTTCTGGTGACAACGTTCATAGCTAGAAGGAAACACGATTCACAAAATAATGATTAGTCAATATATCTACAGTTGTTATGCCTTTGAACAAAGACTTGTTTCTGGTGACAACGTTCATAGCTAGAAGGAAACACGAATCACAAAAACCAATACCTTATCATTCAAACAACCTAATAATAAAAAGAAACCTTTCATTTTAAACTGGATTTACATTTAACAGTGTAAATGCCTGTGAATTTGCTGAAAATACTTTATTTCGTTATTATAATATCTCAAACGTATAAAATGTAATTCAACTTAATAATAATGAGTTTCTTCATGAAACTGTGTTCAATAGAGAATATTTAAACATATAACAAGACACCAGCTGGCACATCCAGTGATAGTGGTAGAGAAGATGTGAAATAAGATTTCTAAAAGTGAGTTGTGTCAAGATTTCGCATATTAACAATTTAAAAGCCAGTTGTTCCATGAAAGAGTAAAGCTACAATAATAATATGTGTATGATACTAACGAGCCTAACGGAAAAATGTGAAACGAATAATGTGTGTGATACTAACGAGCCTAACGGAAAAATGTGAAACGAATAATATGTGGGTACTAACGTACTTAACGATAGAATGTGAATTAATAATATTTGTGTGATACTAACGAGCCTAATGGGAGAATGTGAAAAGTATGGCCTCTCAGTCGCATAGCGGTATGTCTGCGGACGAAAAACGCTAGAAACCGGGTTTTGATACCCGTGGTGGGCAGAGCACAGATAGTCCATTGTGTAGCTTTGTGCTTTATTACAAACAAACAGTGAAACGAATAGTATATGTGTGATATTAACAAGCCTAACGGAAAAATGTGAAACGAATAATATGCGTGTGATACTAACGAGCCTAACGGGAGAATGTAAAACTAATGTTATTTCTAATCTGAAATGAACCGAGCATAAAATAAAGAAATGTTGTTCAAGATTCCAATGCAATAGTAAACGAAAAGCTAATTCGCAACGGAAGACATAATTCCTTTATCCGTCATTGATGAATTAATTCTCGTATCTTAAAACGATGAATATCATTTGGCCATAATGTTGACCATATAACGTTTATGCTTTCTTATAGCAAGGTTAACCATTTCTTTGTAATCTCGGATTTTATTACACGGAGTAATATTTATTTATTATCCGTGTAACTTGTACTGTAACCTGAATAACCTGACATACATAAACTGTAATTAAGATCAACATTAACAAGTTTTTATTAACATAATAACCTTAACAGCTAAATTGCTCCAAATACATAAAAAGTGCACGGTTTTTGTTACTATCAACAACAACAAAAAATGCTCGCTAGTAAAGAGGAAAGATGGAAACAACAAGAAAACGAAACATTTGCCCTTAGCGTGTTCCAAACGCTTTAAAATGAAAGAGTGAAAGATAGACGGCATATTTCACGCATGTCTCCATATTTACGGCAACTATTTTCCACTCCACCCATAACTTTTTCGTCTTTGACATTTCCCAGAACACCCTGCTCCCCTAACGTGTAATTTTCCAACTTTTTTTCATAATAGGTGTCTCTGTCAGTAACATAACTAGGGCTGGAATCGTCTCTTTATATACATCTCTAAAT
>NW_013665876.1:600007-608244 GCF_000517525.1 Limulus polyphemus | reverse complement strand
GGGGGGGGGGGGGGGAGAAGCAGAGACATTTAAAAACTAGACGGCTTATTTATATATAAAACTTAAAGGCATATAACTCGAGCTTTATTGAATTGAAACTAAAAATGTACACAATGTTTCTCTGAATTAACTGAACATTAATAAGCATGATACTTTACGTTGCTTGAGTCCATATAATTTTGATTCGTGTTTATTCAGTATCAAGTTAAATTGATTCAGTTTTTTATATGAGTATTTTCTCTTGGATCATTTTTCTAACTGTCAGATTCTTTTTATTAATAATAAAATAATAAAACACTTAGTATTCGTGTTTTTAGTAGAACGCTCAAATAAAGATAAAGACATTATAAGAATTACATCTTTTTCTGCCAACTGAAGAAGTACAGATAATAACAAACATCGCAGAATATCTTTTCCTGAATAAAAACACAGAAATATTTTTTTAACCAATGCCAGGAAACATTGCTTTCGTTACCAAAATATTTCACGTTTAAAAGTTAAATTCCTATGTTTTATATCTACAATAAATCTCAATTAACATAACTTTTTATAGGATATACATTGATGTATACTCCATTAAAAATACACCTGCATTGAAGTATGGCAACCACGTTTTAAGTAAACAGATTCAATAGGAATAAACATTCAATGACTTTTGTTTACGGTCATGCAAAATAGCATATATGTTTGGGAAAAGAACAAATTATATATGATAAATTTGTTTCCTGCTTAAAATACAACGGAATACTACTACTGCCATGCTGTTGATCCTTGCAAAAGCATTACTGTTTTAATCAATGTATCTATTATTCTAACTTCAACAAAATGTATCTCTCTTTTGTTTTAGGAATATTCAATGAACACGTTATATTGTATAATTTATGCGGACGTTTCGTCTCGTTCATTTGGCATCTTTTTGTAAAACAAGCTGCTGAAATGTCTGTAAAAAATACAGTTTAGGAGATAAAAATTTACGAAACATGAGAAGAAACTGTGACTCATAGCAAAACATTAGAATATATATATATATATATATTGCTTCACA
Source organism: Limulus polyphemus (assembly GCF_000517525.1). NCBI lineage: Eukaryota > Metazoa > Arthropoda > Merostomata > Xiphosura > Limulidae > Limulus > Limulus polyphemus. The sequence goes on along the minus strand of NW_013665876.1, from coordinate 607,199 downwards.
GATAAGGATGTATTAATCATGAGAAGGAATTATGCCACATAGAAGAAGAATAAGAATTATGTACATTTAAATCTTGCTAGACAGAAAAGAACCACAAGTAAGAATAGCAACAGATAGCAGAGAAACGAGGATGACTCCACTTGAAAGTTGAATAGCTAATCTGAAAGAAAAAATTATGTTTATCAGGTTTTAACATGAACATAGTTAGCATTAATTACTCACGTTTTTGGGAAAGTTAACTTATGTAAAAAGTAGGATTCTTTATATTACACTGTAATAATATCTCACGAAATACGTTAAAGTTCTTTACTGTTCAGAGTACCTTACATGGTACTGAATGCGAAATGTTTATTGGCTTGTACAAACTGTGACGTCTTCTTGTAACTTTCATGCTAATATCTCACGAAACATATTGTAAATAAATCAAACTTTTCGGACGCATAACTAAATAACTTTTAATAATGGAGTGACAGAGATTCGTTCAAAATAACTATTAATCAAAATCTAGTTGAAGTTCTTTTATTTACTATTTATTTAAATACTAACATTTGTTTAACTTTATATTTGGTCTATGCGATTATATCATTTCCATTAATGTCAAAAAAGCATGCCATAAATCAATGAAACCACATGTTTAACGTTTGACATAATATACTAAACATTACCCATCAAATGAATCTCTTTTCAAATCAACTTTAATGGTATATTTTCTTTTGAATTAGTCATGTGCAAATTGTGCAACATAATGGCAGAAATTTAGCTTTTTTAGAACAATTGTTGCTTTCCTTTGTTTACGTATGTATGTGTTTTAAAAAGTTTGTTTGTGTATGTGTTTTAAAAATACGTCTGGGTATTGTGTGTTTTAAAAGTATGCTTGTGTATGTGTGCGTGTTTTAAAAATTATATTTGTATATTGTGTGTTTTAAGAATTATGTTTCTATATTGTGTGTTTAAAAGTATATTTGTATACTGTGTGTTTTAAGAATTATATTTGTGTATGCGTACGTGTTTTAAGAATTATATTTGTATATTTTGTGTTTTAAGAAGTATATTTGTATACTGTGTGTTTTAAGAATTATATTTCTATATTGTGTGTTTTAAGAAGTATATTTGTATATATGTGCGTGTTTTAAGAAAGATGTTTGTGTATGTGTGTATAGTTGAAGTTCTACTGTTTATTTAAACCATGATGTAAGTCACAATTTTGAAACTTTAGTGGTTTATATCATTACTTAAAAAAAGTGTGTTTATATAACCGTTTAGGCGTTCATAACAACAACAAACAAAAAAAAGAAACTGTGATTCGTCCAACATAGCAGTCAATTGCATTTCGTATAATTTTGGGTGTCCCAGTAACTTCTGCTGACAGATGTTGTCAAGTTTTTTTTTGGATATTTAGAAACAATAAGATCGTGGTAACAAAATAATCTTGTTATCAGCATTGTTTGGGCCTTGTAGAAAGATTGATATCTTTGTGCCGTTAAACTAGAAGTGTCTGTCAGCTACTCGTACCCCCTCTCTCCGCTCTTTCGCCAAACCGCTAACTCAACATAGCTGAAGATTAAGAGGTCCTTAGGGGAGTTTTGCAAGTGGTCAGTTGGTGGATCAATTAGTTTTTGCCGTACTCAGAACTTTCTTGGTAATTACAGTCTGCTTGAGAGGCTGACTAAATGAGGCATATACATTTTGTACTCAAAGTGGTTTTGTCACTTACGTCGAACACAGCCAAAGAAACTCGGCATGTATATGGCGAACAAATAGTTTACGTTTCAGGTCACTGACTTTTCACTAGCTCTCCACAAGCACTAACCACTTTTATACTCTATTGTTTCTGCGGTCTTCACTAATTAAACTCCCTTACACCCTACTGTACTTTCAGACAATGAGAACTGCAGGTGTAAAGTTCTATAAGGCTTTTTGTGCTCGATGGGTGAATGGAAAAACATGATTCTAAATTGAGGCCTTCGAGCAGCCAAATAGCACTCAAAAAGGAAGAGCAGTTAGTTATATAGATAATGCCACAGATAGTTCCGGTGTAACAGGACTTTCTTCTCCAACGTCAGTTCCAACTGTTAAGTAGAACATACGTATATATTTCTGAATTAAGAATAGCTTGCTAGAAAATTTAACTTCACGAAAAGGTAGAAAAAACGTGCTAAAACAGGCGAAACAATTTTCAAGTAATTGTCAGTAGCAAAGAGTTTCTTTCGTTAAGTGTTTTTTTAAATGAGTTGCACATACTTTCTTAATCGTTTTTAACTACAAGGAGATTGTTGATAAAGAAATGTACCAATGTTTCTTTAGAGTTTGCTTGCATAACACCCACTAAGGCATTATGTACCTGATAATTTCTTAGATTTGATTTTTATCTGTTTAATATTTTTCAAATAAGCATGCTTTTTTATTATTGATTTCGCCCTTAAATTCTTACATGAGTCTAATTGAGTTTCTTTTTGTACTTGTTTACTTTGAATGGAGAGTTTATTTTGCTATACTATGTCTGGCTAAAGATTTACGTTTTGCACATTTGCATATGCTTTCTTTAGACGTTCCAAAACTTCATTTGTGAGTCAATTCTACAAAGTCAAACCCCCCATTATAAAAGTAAGTTATTAACCACCTCCTGTAAATATGTATACATACAGAGATTTGTATATAATTGTTTTTAACTAAGGTCAGTTTCACTTCCTGTGAACTTACGAGACGTTTTGATATATTTTTTTTTTTTTGTATAAGAAATTAGTATATAATTGTTTTAGTAGATATATTAAGGGCTTTTCTTCTTGTAATGCCTCTTTTGTGTATATCGCATAATGTTGAAACTATGCAGATTCATATGTATATAGTAGTTTATGTTCTATAAAATTTGTTGAAGAGTTCCTCCGGGATCTGTTCTATTTTATACCTTCTGTAATTTGTATTTACATTTTAATTCCGTTGAGTTCCTCTATCAATTTATTTAGGAAGTCTGTTAAAAGCTAGTTTCATATTTTTTGTGCAGCAACTAAAGGTTTCAAAATATTATCTAATTTACATAGGAAATAATTTAACGTTTCCTCAAAGTTTTGGAATATTGGTTGAATATATTTATTTTACTATAGTTGTGAATTAAAGTGTTTCTTTAAAAGAAAGTTAGGAAATGCTACTTTATCATAAGTAAGCACATCTTACCTTAAAGTATCACTTAAAATGCAATTTTAAAAAGTTAATAAAATTAATGAGGCATGGGGTAATTTGGAAACTGTGTAGAGATTTATATGTGTATCTATATAACAAATGCTTCATTTTACCGGCGATTAAGGCTAAAAATCACTTTTACAAAATGCTACAAATCAACGTATTGACTGTGTGATCAAGATCTGACAATACAAATTAAAACTTCTGTGAGTGAAAGAAAACACTTGGATAATTTTTTCGCCGATACTTTGAGTAAACATTTTTTTCTCTTTACGGAGATCTCAATAACGTTTTGGTATTTTTAGACAACGTTGGCGAATTTCACATTATTTTATTATAGGTAAGTTAATTATTTCACTAAATATTTAATTTTGTTTGATTTGTCTAGATTGATCTCTTCATGTGATAGTTTTTGTACGCGTTTTATTCGTCAAAAATTATTTTTTTTTATATAAAATTGTGTTAACCAATGTAAACAAGTGTTTGTAAAAAATGAGAGTTAAGAAGTTGAAATACATATATAAAGGTAAAGCATATAAACAAAAATATCAGCAAAACGTTTTTGATCTATACATTATGCACATTTGGTTAAAGTAAAACAATTTTTACTTCTACAAATCTTTAAATTTGTATGAAATAATAATGTCAACAACTGTTTCGTCGTTATACACATGACTGCTCACATAAAACCTCTTGGAATATGACGTATGAAATCATTTCTAAGCGTTGTTTTCATTAACTCTCTAATGACGAAACTCACTAGTTTCAGCAGTATATTTGGATGCATTATATTCACAGAAAAAGAAATATATATATGTGTGTTTATGTGTGTGTGTTTGCTGACATGTTATCGATAGTTCCGGTGTAACAGGGCATTATTTTCCAATGGCAACTTTTACTGCTAAGAAAAACATAAATACATATTAATTAATCTAGTAAAGCTAGCCACAAAATCTAAGTTCTGAACTTCAAGAAAAGTTAAAAGATGTCAATAACAAAAAGCTTTTTTCATTAACTCTATTTTTAACTAATATATGCAAACTGTTTTAATTGTAGTTAACTAAAAGGAAGTTATTGATAATATGCTTATGTTTCCTTCCAGTTTACTTGGATAAACCCCACTGAAACGTTCCTGATAATTTCATAATTGTAAGTTTTATCTATTTCAGTGTTTTTCAAATTAGCAGGTATTTTTTTTGTTGTAGGAACCAGGTTGAGCTTATGTTTACGTTAGAATTTCCTAATTGCTTATTTTGAACAGAGGTTGATTTGGTTTGTTGTCAGTATGTCAGTAAAAAGTAAAACTGCTATCTTTTTTCGCAGCAAATTTACTAATTTATACAAAATGCCTTTTATTTACACCCAAGTTCGTTGTCCATTTCCTGTGTTCTCTACCCTTGCAAGTCTTCTAAAAGGTATTCCATCAATTATTACATAAAAATTGGCAAGACAAATCTGTTCAAAAATTGAGAAGTGTTTATATAATAATAAACTCATTTTAATGAATTATTGTTTATTGAATATATATATTAATGAAAAATAATGTATACCTTTTCTACCAATAGTAAGGGTTTATTTTGGTCGTTGTTAAGCGCAAAGCTTTACAAAGGGCTATCTGTACTCTGTCAACCGCGGGTATCAAAACCCGATTTTTAGCGTCTTATGCCTGCAGATTTACCGCTGAGCCACTAAAGGGGGAGAGCAACTATAAAATAAATTGACTTTATTTTCGAGCAGTATTTACTATTCGGCCTAAGTGTTTTTAAATTATATTATTGGAAATTGTCAGTAAAGGCTATTGACTTAACTTTTACAAGCACATGATCATTTACAGCATATAAATATCGTTATAGCTGTGAGATCTTATAATCACTTTTTTCCTGATTTTCGTGAAGTGGGCATATCAACCTTGTACGAAAATAGATAAGTAAAAAATAAGGCTGTTATGAAACCCAAAGAACCTTTATGTATGTATTCATGACCACTAAATCAACAAGACGGATGCAGCTTGCAGATATGGTTGCAAGAGTTGCAAAATATGATAGATTTGGAAATATAACTGTAGTTTATTTATAAAATTTTAATATAACTGTAACTAAAATAACACTGTGGACTTTATGACAAGGTACTCTTCAAGAAATGGCAATAATATTAATAATTTAATCCCGATTGTGTATCTAAATATATTTTCCATTAAATAGCTCGTACACAGTGTGTCATAATGTAGTATCGGAGAAAATTGTAACTTGCCGTTAGTGTGAAACTTAGCCCTATGAACAGGTGTAATATTTAATTATGACAAAAATCAGTAATATTAAATAAAGTTATATAAATTAAATAAGTTCAATATGTTCAGGTAATAATGGTGACGAAACGAGGTTTTGAAGACTCACATGCGTTATGCAACAAACTCAGTTTTATTAACTTATTCGATAAGAAATAACAAATCTTGTCATTATAATTATATTTTAACTGTGATTTTATTTAACAGGAAATATAAATTACTTATGTTTATTTAGTATAATTAAAACAATAACCGTTAGTATCTAATAAATAACAAGTGACAACATTTTCTTCCTATTGACAGCATTTCGTTTGACAACTTATTCATTCGCCATTGCCTTTCAGTCTCTAAATCGTAGTATTAAGAAAGATGACAATAGCAGGATACGTTAATAACACGTTTCTGGAAGTCCAGCAGTATGTTTAGACCGAACCTTTGGAAATTTGGAATGATATTCTGTATTTATTGTCTCAGTATTGGGTATCATAGCGTTAGCATTACATGTGTTCCTTTACGTGTTCAGTGTTATAAGGTTAATTGTGCTATATGAAAGCACTTCTTATGAATATCACTGACCTAAATATCATCCTGCGACGAACGCTTTACATATCATCTTTGAAAGTTATGTATGTACACAGAATCAATTATTTTATCCTTCATTGTTGTGTTTCTACCATAGTACTATTTAACAAACACCTACGTGGTCGTAAAACGATTCTTATAGAATTACGGGTCACTTTACTACGTCTAATAAAAAATTCAAAGGCTTTCACAATATACTTCTAAATTGTTTTTAGCAACACGAAAATAAGTCTGACTATTTGCTTGTAAGCTAACGGTTCTAAATATTAGGTGGTCAAGAAATTAATGTTGCATTTTTACATGAAAAAATCTGAACAACTTGTATATCAAAACAAAACATTTATTAAATGAAATAGTCTCCATTATTGTCGATGATGCTTTTCCATCTTACAATCAGGTTGTTAATGCCCTAATTTAAGAAATCACTTTGCTCGGAAGCAAAAAACTTGTCGATGTTCTCTTTAACACCTTCCACATTTGCATACGTTTTCCCATTAAGATGGTGATGCAGCAACGAAAAAGATGGTTATCTGATGGTGCAATTTCTGAAGAATATGGTGAGTGGAGGAGAACTTCCCAACCCAACTCCATAATCTTGTGTTGCGTCAAACGTGCAACATGTGGACGTGCATTGTCGCGGAGAAGAAGAACACCTTTCCGATTGACGAGTGAAGGGTGTTTCTAATGAAGGGCTTGATTTAGACATTCCTGTTGCTGACTATAGATCTTTGCATTGACAGTTCGCTGTGAATTGAAGAGTTCGAAATGAATTACTCCTTTGATGTCCCACCAAATGCAAGGCATCACTTTCTATGGATGGAGTCCAGGATTTGGGGTCGGAAGTGGTTATTGTCTAGGACTGAGCATTGTTTTTGGCGTTTAATATTCGCATAGAGAATCCATTTTTTTCATCACCGCTGACAATTCTGTTCAAAAATGGTTCATGCGCATTACACGCCAGAAGAGACGAATCAACGTTCACACGTTGGAAACGATGATCATCGAAGAGTTTATGAGGCACCAAAACACCTTCTTTAAGGAGTTTTCCCATATTCCTTAGAGTTTTTACGTATTGTCTCATGAGAGACGTGCAATTTCAGGGTCATTTCACGAGTATGTTGCCTTGGATTAAACTCAACAAGCGTCTTC
>NW_013665876.1:593471-599822 GCF_000517525.1 Limulus polyphemus | reverse complement strand
TATAGAGGTGTTGTTTCCCTTGTATTCAAACATCATTACATGCCGAATGTATGTTCCGTCATGTGCCATCACTATAATGGATTAGAGTAAATTAAACTTTACACATTATATAGGCTACACTAACGTGACGTTTAGGCGGTTCGTTTAACTATTACACGTTGATGTACGTTTTTTGGGGGGTGGTTAATGAAAGTGTTCCAAAACGTGACATTAATTTCTTGACGACCTAATACATTGAAACATAAAGAAAAAAGTTATGATAAAGAAACTTATAAAATAATTAATAACGAACTAGAATACAACTTTTATTGCACTTATTCTACTACGCTTGCTCTGCGATGTTTTAATTATTGAGCATATTAATTCACAACACGTTCTCGTTTTGTTGTTCATATTATGGGTAAACCTATTTATATGTTTCATAGATCAACTTGTAAGAGCAAACTAAGCATTTATCTTCGAAGACAAAATTTCAGATTTGGTTGAACATCGTGTGAACAGTCGAAACGTTAATATTATCTTGTTTCAGAAGCTGTAGGAAATTGTTTTCATTGTGTAACCTCAAATGTTGTAGCCTCACACTTTGGTAGCGATATTCTTAGATATTTGGAAAGTAAAAATGATACTTACATAACTTAATATTGTTTGCTTGTTTGTTTGAAGTTAAGCACAAAGCTAGACAATGGGCTATTTGTGCTCTACCCACCACGGGTATAGAAACCCAGTTTCTAGGGTTGTAGGTCCGCAGACATGCCGCTGTGCCACTACTTAATATTAAAAATAATGTATAATATTTGAATAATTAGTATAAATTAAATATGATAAAATATTCAATTCCTATTTGTCATTTAAATACTGTTTTGTTTTTTCATAATTTAGCATTTGAGATGAATTCTTACAAATTCAGTGTTTAGTTAAAAGATACTCAACTACATTTAGGAAAAAGAACAGGTACGGCTTTGTTTCTACAATTTTCTCAGCTATATTTTTATGCTGCTGTTATTGCAAAGCTACACAATGGGCTATCTACACTTCGTCCTCCGCAAAGAATTAAACTCCGTATTTTAGCAAACTTATAGCTGATGCACCGAGGGACTGCTGTGGTCAAAAGTGGGAATGAATCGTTCAGCGATATGTGAATTTACTCTGCTTTTCTCTCTTTGTAAAGTGCTAAATTGTAGATTTCATTATTTTACTGTCCTTTTTTTTTAGTTAATGGAAACCTCTCCTTTTAATTGTTTCCTTATTTGTGTGGACCACGTTTTGTATATTTGTTAAACTTTCATTAATTTATAAAAATCATACAAAGATTAAAGATATATTCTACCTTGAAAGTTTGCCATGTCACACCTGACGCCTTTTCTAGGGTGTAGCAACCGAAAGCCTAGTCACGGTAGATCTCTATGACTCTAAGAGTGTCCAAACGTTCACAAGGTATAATAAATGAAAGCGTTTTCAGACTTGCAGTCTTCCCATTTCTTGCCTTCCGAGCAGATTAATACCGTTTGTCATCGAGACATGTCTGTGAACTTTTACTTTTACTGGCAAAGGCGCGTCAGTGCAGAAGATAGTTTTCATCACTATCTGCAAGTTTATCTTTTCTATTTTGTTAGTATTTCGACTTTATTATAACTATAATGAGGTTTGAAATGTTACATAGCGTTGGATATGTATTTCATTTCTATAACACACAACTTGATCTTAAAGTATTTATTAATTTAAAATATTACAGATTTACTCAAAATAAACATTTATAACTGGATGAGTCAAAAGCTTCATTCTCCGTGAAAAAACGTGGAAATAATCTCAATACAATTCGAATATATCGTAAAAATCATTGAAAGGGAATAAGATACTCTGTTGTAGGGTTTCAAGGTTAAAAGTTGGTTATCGTACGTTATTTTTTGTTTGAGTTTGTACGTGTTTTTCCGACAGTTGGAAACGTTCTCAACTTAAATGCCGAATGCATAATATCACCATTTTATCAAAATACTTATTACGTTTGGAAACTTGTTTTCAATTAGTGGGAATAATGAGTGAAAAGTTAGGCTTTCGAATCTGACAACGAAAACTTTTCAGAACCAAAATACAATCCAATTATCAACTGTAGTGACAGAAAAATCTGTGTTAAGAAGTAGACAAGGTATCTGGACTAAGACAAATAAGAAATTTCTATTTTTGAGTGTATGAATTAGAATGAACTCAAGTTTCAGGGCTCAGGTGTATAGTTCACATCTTCATCATGTTGCTCAGATGTGTATGTACACGTGCTCATCGAGTTCTTCAAATGTATACTTGCACATTCTCATCATTTTGCTTAAGTATGTAGGTGCACAATGCTGCTCAGATATATAGGAGCAAATGTTAGTCGTATTTATAGTAACCATGAAAAAGATAAGCAGCTCTAATAGAAACTATTTTTGTTTTAATTGTATGTCACAACTTTTAAATCATAAAACGTCTAACCTAAAATATCTTTATTTAAGTAAAACATATATTTACCAATTAGCAATGAATAATGTAAAACAAATTATACGAATTAAGTACAGCTCATGGAATGATGATTTAACTAAAGAGGTTAGATCAGTCGAAACTTTCATTTCAGTAACTGAAACTTACATATATACATCTCAGAATAATGTTACACTTCTTAGATCTGTACGTTTAAATTCCCTGGCTCAGTCATCTTTGCTATACTTTTTAATACTTTTCTACATTATTCGCTTAAGATAAGATTATCTTTATCAAAATATAGACTCCTTCTGAGCTAGAACCAGTCACACTTTTGCACCAGACTTTTCGTTAGTTGACAAAAGAATCCTTAATGATGGTGGGCCTTCAAAACAAGAACCTGTGTGTTTGTCCGGCATGATTTTTTGTAGTTCTTTTATCTTTAGGTCTGCCATTTCGTTTCATTTATATGCACTGAATCATTTGCAGCTTTACGGGTGGGCTTGATGAGTCACTATTGAGGGCATGGTGGCCATTTTTGCGGTGTTCTGTTAAAGCCACGATCGTCATGATATTTATCAAAATAGACACCTGCGTATAAATTAACATCGGCTTTGATGTTAAGATATAGGACTATCTTTATGATCGTCCTTGGTAAGAACTCGTTAGCGCTACTTTTAATGTGATTGTAATGGCGTATCTTGTAAACACCTACAGTTTATTTCTCCAGCAATAACTTTACCTGACCTGAGTATCGGACTATTTTTTGTTAATTTAATTTCAAGTAAAAATTGTTTAATCCAAATATTATAGACTTATAAAGTAACATTTTTTTTTTAAAGTTTTAACTGTACTTTAGACTTCAAGTCACATTACAGTTCTTCTTGTCCTTGTGACTTTTAATGGTCGACAACAAAGAACAGATAATGTTTCCATGATTATGGATCATGAGATCCACGTTACATGGTAGTGACGCATAGTAAAGTTGTTTTGTCCAACAGATAGTTTTACGTCAACCTGAAACTAAATATCAAATAAGATCATAATCATGCACACATTTTACCTTTCGTATTGTTCGTTGGACAAATAATACTAATAGATGCACTCAGTGTAAGCCAACTTTAAGATAATTAATATGGGAAAGGAAATATATACGTGTAACTTAAAACGCTATCGGCTATCTATACTAGTTACCAACTTCTTATTGTGTAGAAACACGTGAATCTCCCCCCCCCATTTTTTGTCGCTCAGAAACATCTTATCAGAAGATAAACATTCTTTTCAGAAGCTCCTACTAATATAACTGTTTCTTTCTTACGTTTTATCAATCTCTAAACACATAATTCCATGTTTTGTTTTCTAATTATCTATAATCTATGTTCGTTTAGAAAGAAGATATATTCGCATTTAAAACCTGGGAAACAGGTAAAGTTGGTTTTTATAACACTGTTATGTAAAATATACGACAATAAAACTCGACATGAGACATTCTGGCATAATAATACACGAAAAGATTAAATTTAGAATTCAAATAACTCAATAAATAATGCTACGGGAAGTTTTTCGAGATTTCTATTATTATCTATAGATTACAAAGATCTAGATGTTTTTTCCTTATTTTGAACTATAAAATCTGTTGTCCGGAAGAAAGCAGCCAAGGTTTCTCCTTCAAAAAGCACTTTAAACAAGAAAACAAATTAGTAGACTTACACTTAGAGAATGAATTTGAGTTCATACATGTTGGAAGGATTTTTAATTAGTAACTAAAATAATGTATGAAAAAAGGTTCAATATTCATTGAAATTCACATTTCTTGAAATAAAGTAATAAATTGGAGATTAATATACAATCAGTAGGACACTTGGTTGATGTCAACTAAAAATAAGATATATTTTCCTTTACACTCGTCTTTTCTTTAACAGTGGGGCCAGGCATGAGTAATTGGTGAGAGAGCCAGGCTGCTGATCGGAAAGTTCAAGGTTCGAGTTACTGAAACACTTTGCACTTTTAGCTGCAAGAGTTAATAACACTAGTGAGTTAAGTGAAGACGTGTAGGCTACTGCTGCAGCTAACCTCTCTCCCATCGCAATTTTCAATTAGTGAAGTCTACGCATGACCGTTATGGAACTGTGATATGACCGTTTAGCATATTTGCCGCATAGGTTTCAGGTTCAAGATACCAAATAGTAATCCTTAAGAAAGGTGAAGCCAATTGATCTGATTATAGTATACGGTAAATTCGTATACTAAACGGCGGATACAGTATATTGCAATTACCCAAAATGATCACGTCATGTACGTTTAGACTCCACCATTACAACAATACAAACAGGAAAGTTGGGTATTTGAAACTTACGATAATGATAAAAGTATTGATAACATTTTTTTAAAGACTTGTAAATGGCGAGATTCGAACCCATTCCACAACTAATGGCGCAACTTCTACAGTAATTTGATTTATACCTCGAATGCTGTGAATCCTATCATATTTATCATTTCAATTATTTCCAAAACGATAACTGCAGATCTTTTAACACTATTAAAGCGATATTGATAGCGCTATCCAAATGAAATGTTTAATCCCGTTATAGCTCTTTAGGTTCACATTGCCAAACAAACTGTTACAAAATTTCGTCTTAAATAATGCTTTCCTTATTTTTTCCTGTTAATTCTGAATTCCACCAGTAGGGTAGATTTTTTTTTTTAATATTCAATGATATCCACTTGATATTTCGAACTAGTGTGACCAAAAATGATAGAAAATGATCGTATAACTCGAGAAACATTGTAGATAAGCTTTTGTACAGATTAGTGGTTTTTACACTTAAACCTATTTTTTGTTAGTTTATGTAATAATAAAAGTTATGATAAACTGTCAAGAGGATTTGTATATGATTGTAAAAAGACTATGTTTTTAAAGAACAGTTTGTTCATTTCTGTTAATTCTCGGCAAAAAATAAATAAGTGTAAATATTTGGTATGAAATTTTATTAAAGACAATCAGGGCTATATCCTAAACGTATCATCACCATTTTTAATTTAGCAAGAGTGAATTAATTTTCAAAAGCATAAGGTACCATCGTAAGTATATTTTTAATTTTATTCTCATGTTAATTAATAGAGAGGTAAGGTTTATATATATATATATATATATTAGGAAAATATGATTGGGTATGTTCTTTACGTTAAGACGGAAGGTACTGGCCATTATAATTATTTTCGCTCTAGCTGGGCGAGTGCTAGTGGTTAGCGTACCGCTATATGGAGTTGTGGTTCTACCGTTACCGCCAAAACACAAATCGTTCTCCGCACTTTGGGGTTGTGGATGCGTAATAAGGGTGACGGTTAAATCCGAGAATCCGGTCAAAACTTGGCGGTGGGTGCTGTCGACGCTGCTTCCTTCTCTCATGTCTATCAGCTGAAACGTAAAGCTGGCTAGCACAGATAGCCCTTGAGTAGCTATGTGAGAATATTGGAAAACAAATACTATATCTACAGTTTCGTTATATTAAGTTCGTGCGAGAAATTAAAACATTAAGTTAAAAGTTAAGGCTTAAAAGCCGAATGCTGGCGAAGCACTTGAAACCAACAGACCTAAAATTTGTAATGAAAACATAAGTTGCTGATTGTTTTTACATTCCTCTTAACTTGTCCATTTCGGATGCAAAATCAGATCTACACGTATTTCTTGTTTCTCACAAGTCGCTGTTCAATGCCAGAACTCGTCAGTTGGGCTGGACGAAAAGGAAAACCATTTGCAGTTTACGCGACTTTTAATAAAGTAGTATGCAGAGATACATAATATAGTATGTCTATATATATGTATTATGATTTACATATCGCAGATCAGTTTTACAAGAGTTGGTACTTTTAATAAAGTAGTATGCAGAGATACATAAT
>NW_013665876.1:588365-592672 GCF_000517525.1 Limulus polyphemus | reverse complement strand
ATAATATAGTATGTATATATATATGTATTATGATTTACATATCGCAGATCAGTTTTACAAGAGTTGGTACTTTTAATAAAGTAGTATGCAGAGATACATAATATAGTATGTATATATATATGTATTATGATTTACATATCGCAGGTCAGTTTTACAAGAGTTGGTAAAGATCAGTCACAGATACGATTTCAAATGTTAGTGAAGATTATTTATTCACTTTATTACTGCTAATATTCATTCTTATAACAACAGTTTAGAAAGCATGAGATTTGTAAAACATACGATAGTATATAAGAAGTCACAAAAGTATTTAATTTTGCATTTTTAGTGTCTCACCCTCTTCATATAGTCACGACAGGCACATTACCTAGTCATACATATATTGCCCCTTTCACAATAGAGCCATTCCATAATCCAGGATTAGATGCTGAGAGACAGGTATTTTATAAATGTTCATACAGCGTATATAACGTTTCAAGAACAGTTTATGATATCTTTCCAACAATTTATTTATCATAAGTAATTTTTATGTTCACGAGCAAACATTTACATAAAAATTTGACATCACAATAGATATCAAAAACCGGTTATTTTCAGATTTGTATATTGACACACTCAAATGTAGCGAAAGCAATCGAATACATTAAGACATGGGAAATGTGGTTTACAGATAATAAAAATAGCTGTAAAAGAGTTATATTTCTTATGGTCTTTATGATTATTACTTTTCCGTTTCTTCCTAACAAGTGACGTTTCTCAACAGCTACTGATGCTTGGTGGGAGTCGGATAAACCCATTTGGTCGAACTGTTGATTGAAACACGTGTTGGACATTTCTCAAACTTACTACAGCAGTTTACTGTGGCTAGACATTTTTACGGCCGAAAATGGCCCTGCCAACACTGCGCAGCACATTCACGTTTCAAACTATCGCACTGACTCGCCCCACTTCTCGTACCACCAAACCTGAAAAGATATTTTGTTAGGTGGGTCAGTATTTTTCTTTCGAAGTTTAACAGCTTCCCACGTGAAGAAAAGCTTTTGTATCCTCGCCCTTTTGCTTCTGATGTTTTGAATACATGCACTGTAGCTTCGGGGTCAAATATTTCGAGAAAAATATATAACATTTGCCTGATAATATATATATATATAAGCTTTACTTTTTAAAAATGCTGTCTATTTTATATAGAGGAAACTCGTACATTATTCCAAATACAAGTAATTGTAATCTGTATTATTGTGAAGTTTGCATTTAAGATTTTATCATCATGAACTTCTGATCAAAGGAAGCTTTCTACACAAACCAGAACTAAAATTCAACTCAGTAATGAACATAGCTGATGTAATGATTAGAATGCATTGGTCATCTATTAAGGCAATATTTTGACTTTTCTTTGATAATGTCAGTATATATATATGGCACTTATTTAATGATTTTTTTTACTGTTGGTGTTCCAAGTATGACATTTTTGTTGTTCTTAAAATAGAGTATGGTTTCAACGTAAGCTCTTGGTCGCAAAAATATAGTTCTTATTTTTGACAACTTATTACAGTTACGATAATAGAAACGAATATTTCCACGTTCTGTTTGCATAAGTTTGGTTTTCTTTAGTTTTTGTTTTGTTTTGTTATTGCAAACTCTTCTTCTTAATTGATTTATTTCTGTGTTCTTATTAAAACTTAAGTAAAACTTAAAACTTTAGTAACATGTTAACGTTCCAGAAAGTAGCTTTCCAATAGCATGGTAGAAAAATGCGAAGGTAATAAAATAAAAAAATTAGACTTTTGGAGGAAAATAACCTTAAAAAAACTGTAGTTTCATTTTATTTCCTTTTACTTCAAAATGTTTCTAGAGTTGTCATTAATCAAAAGGCCTGTTTCTGGCTTGAAAAAAGAGCGTTTGCTGGAAAAGTCACCAAGGAAATAAAATACAATCACAATAAGATATCGCTACATATTTTAACACAAACACATACAAACTTTCAGTGGTCTCAGGTTGAGCTAAGGCAGAACAAGTCTACATACGGTCTCAAATAGCGAAATGTTGACTGTGTGTGCGCACAGCATACGTACGTACATTCTCTAGTATTTATACGATCACCACCCACTTCTTACACAGTAACGTATTTATTACATTGAAATGAAATACTGTTTGCCTTTAAAAAACGTTCCCTCCATTTTATTGCATCACATGGTATTAGAAGACTTCATTCAGCCAGTAACAGTAAGCGAATTTTCATGTAGAAACCACTACAGTATGTATACCACTTATATGTAGAAAGATAATGTTTCAATGGTTTATTGTATTGAAAAATCACATCAGAATAAATGTTTAACTATTTCTTTCGTGTATATATAGCGTTAAAAAACGTTCTCATGTTTCTATAAGATATATATATGTATATATAAGTTATATAAGTGATTTGTAAATGTACATTCTCAAATGTTTTCCTTTTCATTCCTCATACGTTGTTCTAAGAATTGAATCAAACAAAACATACATGATCAGTAGCAGAAAGTAGAACATAAAAGCATTTATGTTCTTAATAGGTGAAACAATTTTCTAAGTCTCCAACTGTATTATTCTAAGTTTATACGTTTCTTATATAGCAATAAAATTAAATTGACCATTGTACTTTAACTAAGTTCAGTGTTAAAATAATAACTATACTACCCCGGAGTGAAATATTCTTTGCTTCAAGGCACAAACATTATACATAAGTTTTCTTTTATATGACTTAAAATCTGGATCATCATAATCCAAACTAGCTCTGAAGCGGTTTGCAATAGTTTATTCAAAGAGATACGCCTCCAGACGTTTCAACAAATTGGTCTTAATTTCAAAATATTTACTAAGAGAAATTGTAAAACCTTATAGGTTTCTTTTAAAACTTCAAAAATATTATCAAAAAATCTTCATATCCCCCACAGCAATATCTGTTTTAGGGGATATTAGTGATATAGCTAGATTTAATTATACTATATTAATTTGTCTGGAACAAAGTGAAAAATAATTAACAAAAGTATAGTTTTTCAGCCAAAATCTATTTATGTGAGTAATTAACTGGAAGTATTATTTATATGTTCCAGCTAAAGATAAGAAAATAATAAGGGTATTTTCATATTTAGCTAAGGTACAAGTGGCAGTTTAAACACCATACCTGCCAATACTTATAATAGAATCTCGGTTCTAGTATTATCTTACCAGACATATATCTTCTTTCTCTGTATTTTTCCTAGAAGATGCACCATCGCTGAACGCCCTTGTAGTTTTGTTACAGCCATAAGTATATAGTTCATCAGCTAAATGTATGTTTTCAGTAACCCTGCTGTTAGAATGCGTCCACTCTGTCACTTCAGGCTCTTTATCACTTAAGGATAATGCTAGATCACTCGTGAGGATATTTTCTGAAATGTTTATCTTAGAGAGTGGAATATCCAAGCTATTACTTTGTGAAATGTTGTTTTTTGTACTAAATGTATCTTTTACTGAAGTGTGTTCTTCGCCATCATAACTCTGCATGTTCTTACACTTACCGTGGGCATCTTCACAACGTTCTTTCTTGAAAGTACCGTTTTCTGGATCGTTGCGGGTTATGTTTGTGGCAAAAGATTTGTCTTCATGACACATCGACTTTCTACTAAACTTCTCGTTAATAGCGAGTGAAGAAAGCAGTTTAGACTTCTTAGGATTTGCAAGCATGTTCAAATCTTTTGCGACAAGAACTTTGTTAAACTGTTGATCTGGAAACTCATCTTGGCTTTTTACAGTAATTTTCCAATCGTTATTACCGAGTAAATCATCATTATTTTCTGATTTACTCTGCCCACGTCGATTTTTGTTGATTCCATTATTAGTTTGCTTAAAAAAAGGTAACTTGTAAACGCCATCTGCAGTTCTAGCAGTTTCTTTCCTGCAAAGATAATAAATTATTCGGTTAGAATATAAGGGCTTAGATTTTAAGGTTTTTGCAAAACAAAATAGAGTTTTTAGTGCTATGGTAGGTTAAACTCTGACTAAACTTTTAATCCTTTTTATGATAATCCTCATAACAAGCTTTAGACACTATTTGGTAAGAAGTGCATCCTGCATAAATTAGAAATGCGGCAACTAACTGTCCTTGAAATGTACCATAAAAGCATAATTAAAGATATGCACTACAACTATTCTGTGTTGCTTATGTGACGTGAATAGACAACGCAGAAACAGTACAAATATACACAAATATATATAGATATATATAATAAATATTTATGAAAACTATTCCATTTCATTTGGAAAATGCCCCCCAGTGGCACAGCGATATG